>NC_086006.1:2262500-2562500 GCF_030014385.1 Trichomycterus rosablanca | reverse complement strand
TGTGTAGTCTGAACTAGACCTTGTTAGTTTTGATTAAAGTGGGTTGTGAGCCAACGGCAGTGAAATAGCGCCATCTACTGTGAGACTCAAATTCCCAGTAGAAATAGAATATACCATACCCTAACCATTTCCACCAGTACCCTGCTGGTCAAGAGTACCAGTGGCGGTCAGTGTTAACCAATTTTGTATGACCTCTGATCAACATATTTGGTTTGGTAAAAATTTTTTGCCTGATGCCCTTTCTGACATAACTCTTCCTATTTATATGGGCCTGGTACCAACACTAGAAGTGAGTGCACCCTGGATTTAACTCAACCTTATTTTGGGATTTCCCCTTTTGGGGAATCCCCATCGCTCTCATCATGTCCATTTAAAGACTGCATTTAAAATCTGCTTTATTAGACACGTTATCACTATATTATAGATATGTTATCTAATCTAAGATTTAACAGCCCTAACGAACACACAGGTACATAAGCAACTTACTCTGGGCGTGTCTGGACTGCTGAATGGCGACGTCTCCGCCGAGCGGTTCTCCTTATTGTATGAGTCATCCCGCAGTTTGTGCATGAACTTCCTCTTTAATGCTGCGGCAATGAGAGCGGCGGGGTCAAACGCGCACGCCGTACCTTTACTCCTTCGTTTCTTCACGGGGGTTCCTCCAGGGGACCTGAACATGCCGTCACATCACCACGATTATGAAAATGAACTGTGTATTGGAATATGACAACTGTACTGTCTGGCACTTCATCCTAACCCGCTTATAAAACCTGTTTTTCACATATTGGCGCAGATGTTACTTATAAAACTTGTTTTTCGCTTACTTGAGCGGTTGCTACAGTCTGGGCAAATGACCACATATTTGACTGCAGTAAATCTTGGGAGTGTGTGTGCATTGGTGGGAGGGCGGCGCCTGGCCAGAGCCTCTGTCCCTCTTGCGCATACACTCAAAGTTTTGGTATAAAAGGAAGGGGCCGCCCCTCAGTTTGGCTGAAGTTCACCTGTGGAGCAGACGTGATGCACACGAGTTTTCCTGACCAGTCGAGCTCCTGTCAAGACTGTTTAGGCTTCCCAGTCTAAAAGGTGGCGGGTTGATGATTTTCTCAAATCAAAGATTTATTTTGGGCAACTGGGCACTGGTACGATTAAGCATAGGGATGTAACGATACACTCTACCCACGATGCGATACGATTCACGATACTGGGTTCACGATACGAATTTTCCCCGATTTTTTTTTTTAACTAAATTAAATTGAAGACAAATTATGACGTTTCCTTTTATTACTTCTATTTAAAATAAAATACTGTATTTGTGCTTATATTTAATTCATCTAAATAATGAATGTCCTTTTGTTTATTAGATAGGTGCAAACTATGCAAAAATAAATGCTACACATTTCCCTTATTCTGCAATGAAATTTATAACGCCAGCGCCCTCTGCTGTTTAAAGTGAATATCGATTCATCTTAAATGATTAACCGATTAAAATCGTGGCACATGCGCACCGATTTTTAACTGTTTTCCAGTGCACGTTACATCCCTAATTAAGCATTTCTTTTACTTTACATTAAATGTGCAAGAAAAATTAGCATGAATACAAATACCTAAAGAATTCTGTATTTATTATTCAGTTATTCATAACCGATACGACTGACAGACTTCTGACGGCACTGGATTGAGAGTGTGGTGAATACAAGTTTGTATTTTTTTTTTTTTAGGGCAGTTATAGCCTAGTGGTTAAGGTACTGGACTAGTGATCGAAAGGTTGCTGGTTCAAGCCCCACAACTGCCAGGTTGCCAATGTTGGGCGCTTGAGCAAGGCCCTTAACCCTCGATTGCTAAGACAATATACTGTCACAGTACTGTAAGTCGCTTTGGAAAAAAGCATCTACTAAATGCTGAAAATGTAAAATAAGTTTACCTCTCGACAGAACGGAGTTTAACCTGGTTTAGGTCTTTCAGGACGTCCAGCATAGAGGGAACCGAAGCCACCGAGGTGTCAGTTGCATCCGCTGTTCCCTTATTCACCGTGTCTCTGTCCTTCCTGGCTGTCTGTCTCTGTCTGATCATGTTGCTCACTGAGACCTGCGCTGAGCCAGCCAGAGCTGGAGGAGGTGGTGGAGGAGGAGGAGGAGGGGGAGGCGGCGCGACCAGTGGAGTGGAGGTAAAGACGGGTGCAGGCAAATGAGAGGAACATGGTGTGGTGGGAACGCTCGGATGAGAACTGTCAGCTGAAAAAGAGAAGGTATCAGAATCAGGACTCATGATGTAACAGGGAAAATATTGACACTCATCCAAGTATGATTATTTTATGATATATGATAATGTCTAACGTGGGCAGCAGGTGGATCAGTGGGTAGCAAAACTGGACTTGGTTTGATTCCTTTCTGTGTGGAATTTGCATGTTCTCCTTGTGTCTAAGAGAGTTTTCTCCAACAATTCGAAAGACATGCAGCCAGGCTAACTGGAGCTTCCAAAAATGGTCCCAAGTGTGAGTGTGTGTCCTGTGATGAACTGGTGACCTGTCTGGGGTATTTCCTGCCTTTCACAATTAATCTGACCCACTGCAACCCTGACCAGGATAAAGCATTGGGGGAATCAAGTTGGGACCCATGCTTTACTCTCAGAAGACTTTAGAACAGAAGGATGACATGTTATGTCTGTGTTTACCTGTGATGGTGTGATTACCTGGTGGAGTGGTGACGATCAGGGCGATCTGAGCTTGGAGCTTCAGTAACTCGGTCTCTAACGCGTGGATTTTCTTGAGCGCTTCTGGTTCAGAGCTCAGTATCGATGCTGATGGTTGTTTCTGGACACTCTGGGCTGAAAGTACAGGCTGTAAAGGAACTGCTGCTGAAGCGTCAAACCCCTGCGGCCTTCCAATCTTCCTCAGTTGGACAAAATTCCTGCAGGTAGTAATATCGATCGATAAACAAGTCGAATCCCTTTCACACTTTTTGTATGCGTTTACATATGCGCTCATCAACTTCAAAAAGGAAAATATTAATTCAAAAACCCTACATGTGTCTGAATTTCTAGGGGCTCCAAAAATTGTGGCACTTACAGTTTTGTTAAAAAATAATTATAGCTGATGAAGGAATGTTTGCCCAGTATAAATATACTTCAATAAAAGATTTAATTCTCTTTCTTCAGTGTGAGATCAAGCTAATTTACCAAAAACAATTGTGACTAAATATATGATGTTCAACAATTTCACTGCAGTTCAAGAGTGGTTTAATTAACACCAGGATGAAGTCAAGCACCATTCAAAGCCTCCTCAATAATCACCATCCATCATCATCCACAGACCTCCATCATTTCGTTAAAAAACAGAAGATTTTTAAGCTCCAACATCCCAACACAAACTATTCAGGCTTCGCCTCACAGAATTCCCAATTTTAAAACCTAAACAGGTAAAGGCTGGCCCCATTCCTTATATTACTATTACCGGTCAGTTACCTGACATTTTTCCACCCCCTGTATGTACCTGAACCTTGTGCACCTCTCTCCTTCATCTTCGTCCAGCCATAACACATCCGCCAGTGATGGAATAGCCGGGGCATCCACCGAGACGTCAGTGTGTCCATGTCTTCTGATTGTCTGCAAAGGAATCTGTCCAGAGACAAACAGATGAATATTTAATGACTCAAAGGAACCAAATCAATACGGTTTTAAGGACTGTTCGTAAGTGGTTCCCATAAAACTACATCTGTACAGAAAACTCATTTAGCGAAAATCTATGGGCGACTGTGGAGCAGAAGATAAGATACACATTTAATGTATATTTTTATTTAGTGTAATCCAGTACCTGGAAGTGGAGCCGGGGATAAGGCGTCAGAGGGAGATTGGTTCCGATCATGCGAACAATGCTGCGATACTGTCCACACAAAGTGCTCTCCCAGACTGGAACCAACTACAACAAGATCAATTAAAACATATCACATATAAACATAACCAACGTATACAAAACCAAAATATCTTGAAAAATGCAACACGTGTCTTAGAATTTCTAAAGAGTGACAAAAATTGTGCCACATACAGTTTACATTTACATTTTCGGCATTTAGCAGACGCTCTTATCCAGAGCGACTTACAGAAGAGCTTCCATAGTAAACATTTCATTACTCTAGTTTAAGTAAACACCAGTCCAAGAATATAAATCTGCTAAAACCCTGTTATGAATAAGAGTGTTAGTAAGTAAGTACAAGTCAGCTTAAGTGCTTAGTAAAGAGGTGATGAAGGTTTTTAATCATTTTTTACAGAGAGCAAGAAACTCAGATGTTCGGACAGACAGAGGAAGTTCGTTCCACCACTTGGGTGCCAGTACAGAGAAGAGCCTTGATGCTGATGCTCGTCTTCCTCGAGTCCTGGGTGGAAGATCAAGTCGGGCGAGACTAGTGGCTCGGAGGTTGCGTGGTACAGAGCGGGGTTTGATCAGACCACGAAGGTAACTTGGGGCTGCTCCATTTTTGGCTTTGTAGGCGAGCATCAGTGTTTTAAACTGAATGTGTGCAGCTACAGGAAGCCAGTGAAGAGAACGCAGCAGTGGGGTGATGTGGCAGTGTTTAGGTTTAGTTTTGTTTTGTTGATAAAAGAATTTCTGCCCAGAGTAAATTTACTTTAAATAAAAGTTGGGATCTTACTATTTTTGTCAGTGTAAGATTAAGCTAATTCACCAAAAACAATTGTAAAGGTGACTGTATAGAAATTTTACAATACAATACATATAATATTTACAATTGCAACTATATTTTTGAATCGTGTTGCAGGCATCAATTTTAAAAACTGTTTAAAAAAAAAGGTATAACACTAAATATTTAGCACTGTTTGTATTTAAATGCTAGTAAAAGTGGCTTTACAAACCACTGCTTTGTTTTAATTTGCATTTCATGTACTGCCCCAACCTGACTTTCCCACAGCTGCTTTAATGACATTACTAAAACAAGCTGCTTAATTGATACCTTCTTAAAAAAGAAAAATGAATTAAATCTGACCAGTGCACCTTACAGTACCTACCATATCCTGGGGCACTCCGAAATAGTCCAAGACACATCTCAGGAGCTGCAGGACATCTTCTAGTAAAGACATGATCAGTGTGGTCTGCTATTCCCACTATAAAGCAGCCTGCAGTGGAATGCTCTCCAGTGATCTGTTACTCCCAATACAGTCTGAAATCAAGTGATCCAAAGTGATCTGTTATTCCCAATACAGTTTGAAATCAAGTGATCACAAGTGATCTGTGAATCACAATGTAATGACCAGCAGGATTTCTGCAGTGATCACTGCTGGACGTAAACACTGCAGCAGCACAAGCTCCATACACGTGATGCACAGGGTCAAATGAATGCCATCGCCTTTAGATCTAGAAAGAAAAAGCAGTTATTTATGTAAACATTAATACCAACACCATATTAACAAACACATCACAGCCAGCACTGACAGTAATCAGTAGAGGAAGTGATCGACTCTCCCCAAGCTCGACTGTAATATGATGCATAACCTTGTAATTAACGTAATACTGCTACAACCATTTAATTGTAATAAAATTTTAACTGTATATCCCCAAAATAAAACACACATTATAAGCATAACAAAATAAACATACAGTATAATCAACATTAGCTTTCAAACTTACACGCTGCTGTGAGCTTGAAGTCAAATAAAGCTGCCCAAAGCAACGCGACACTCGATTGGACGAAACAAATGCAGCGCCGAGGCTCCAGCCAATCACACAGCCAGATCTTGCTTTGGGGGTGCAGTTTTTCCACCAATGGTGTTATATCGAAATGTGTGCGAAAATTCGTTTTTGTGGTTCTGGCACGTGACCGAGCACCGGTAAGGATTTAAACGTTTCAGTTATTAAATGTCAAATAAAAACGAAAATAGACTCACACCCGTTTTAACTAACAGCATTTACGATACAAATAAACACTTAGATAAAAAATACAGATGTGAAATAAATGAAAACATCAAAGATGCTAGGTAATGTAGCTAATGTGGCTAGCGACTGTGTTGCTGGTTAGCATTTCTCGAGCTCGGCTAACGGTTTAGCTTAGATTTCTCTAACGGCTAATTACAACAAATTCTGCTCAGTGTCATTGTTGTTTTTATTTTTTTTATTATATATTCATATATATATATATATATATATATATATATATATATATATATATATGTGTGTGTGTGTGTGTGTGTAATATATATATGTATACTATATTTTTTATATATATATATATATATATATATATATATATATATAACTACATATATATATATATATATATATATATATATATATACTATGTATATATATATATATATATATATATATATATATATATATACTATGTATATATATATATATGTATGTACGTGTAAGTGTGTGTATATGTGTATATATATATATATATATATATATATATATATATATATATATATATATATATATATACATACATATGTGTGTATTAAAATATATATATGTGTATGTATATATGTATATATATATAAATATATATATAAATATAGCCCACATAATGCAATGTAAGTACATTAATAGAATGATGGAAGCTCTTTACATTGAAGTATCATCACGCCCTGACTGGCCGCCTGAAATATGCTCAGCATCCCTGTTCCTGCTACTGTTCCTGCTAGGAATTTAAAAGTCTAGTAGGGTTCAGTGTATTTTGTTTACTCAAACTCTACAGCCGTACATGTAACTGGTTCAGTAAGACAGCAGGCAGTTGTGTGAGGTGTTGGGCTTCTAGTTTAATTTTGACTGGCAGACTGGCATCCTACAGCAATCCTGCTCCCATAAAGAATCGTCACAAAGGATCATTCGACTCCGTCCTGTCCTGCCCTGCCCTGAACCTCCTCCTCGGTCACACCAACCATTGCATCCGTAAACATCTTATTTGGTCTTCCTCTCCTCCTTCTGCCTGGTGATTCCATCCTCAGCAGCCTTGTCATTGTAGAACTCTAATTCCTCTCCTGCACATGCCCAAACCTTTTTGATTTCACCTAACTAATCTCCAAACATCCTACTTGCTGTCCCTCTAATAACCTTGTTCCTAATGTTATCCATCCATGATTAGGTTTGTTTTGGTCCATTTACAAGCTCTATAGGTACTTTTAAATGATGTCATGTTACTTTTTGTCTGTCTGTCTTTTTTTTGGAGTGTTTTGATGGGTGTTAATACCTTTTTTGTCCTGCAGATAATCACTAAGATGATGGATGCACTGTCGGTAGTGACCCAGCTGCGAGATCTGGCATCCGAGCCTCAGAATCGAGAGACTATAGCACAGGATGAGGGCTGCTTACCTGGGCTTGTTTTGTTCCTAGACCACAAAGACTCTCAAGTAGTTTTTACCACTTTGCAGGTACATTCTGCCCTCTATCCTTTTCCATATATATTTTTAAATGTATATTTTAAGATACATTGGTGTATTGGAGCACGGTTTAATGTTCCATGTCTCATGCAGACTCTGAGATATCTGGCAGAATCGCCTAAGAACGTCAGCGCCATGAAGAATGAACTTGGCATGATGGTGAGCCTAGAGCTGCTGATAGAAAAGTGAGTCTGAATTACTGCTGGATCTGTTAATACTGTTAATAAAATCTGTATTAGTTTCTGATATCCCTGGCATTGTTTTATGCAGGACTGGACTCAGTGTGGACATTACAGACCTTGCTAAAGAGGTGCATGAAGTTTTAAGTGCTCCATCGAGGACAGACACTTTTAGAACTCCTGAGCAGCAGATGAGGAGGAATAAACCTCAGTTCTTCATCAACAGTTCCAACAAAAAGGCCAAAACGGTCACGCTACACATACAGGGCTTGGATGGGACTGTAAGTATGGAAATATACATGTGTTTATATTTTACAGTGCTTGTGAAGGCACCAACAGCAACTGAGATGTGAACACAGGTTTGACCTGAGTGTGGTTAGACATACCAGTGTATAAATGCATAACCTGCAAGCATTAAAAAACACACTGTAGCCTATGGTCATTTTTAAATGATGGACGTGTCACCGTTCCTTGTGCGGTGTGTGATTACAGGACCAGCGAGGTGTTTGTGAGGATGCGCTCCTGAAGGTTAAAGGCGTAATCAGCTTCACTTTCCAGATGGCTCTCAAGAGGTGTACAGTACGTGTCCGAGCCGACCTGCCCACTGAGGTGGAGACATTTTACCCGACTACTAACCAATTATTTATCTTGTCTGTTTGGTTAATGTTTAATTTGTCGATTTGTTTAGTATATTAAAACATTTGCTTTGTTTATTTTATTGTGTGTGTGCACATCCTCTTTTGACTGTCCTGTATAATAAGACCAGAAATTCCACCTGCTTTACAGAGTCTGACTTCAGCCATTGCTGGCACCAAACTGCTTTCAGCTCAGCAGGTGGTGAAGAATGAGAGGGGTGAGGAGGTGGGTATTGTGACCCAGGTCACCGGTTGTAATGTAGTCTATCCTGCATGCTATACTGAGTATGGTTTGTTATTTTGTTATGCTCAGGATAAGAGAAATCTGTGTGACATTGTCTAGTAGCTAAATATTTTCCTATGTTCAATTTTTCAATTTTTTGCAAAGCTTTGTTAAAGTTGACTGGGGGTCCTTAGAGTTAAATTTAATTTGTCTAAAATTGCATTTTTTTTTTTGTAGTGGTGATGATTCAAAAACATTTAATGATATAAAACATGTAACATAAATTTATTATCTAGACGCATGAAGCTGCAAATCAAACTGGCTTATATTTTAATATTTTAATTTATATAGGTTTTAATACATAAAAATGAAAATACAAAATAGACCAAAATATAAAGACCAGATAAAATAAACAAACCGAAACATAATACCTATTTCTTTCCACTTAATGACACGTGTTAAACAAGGCATTAAAACCCAAATAAAATAAATATAAAACAACAATAAACAAACTGTTAAAATAAACGTTTAAACAAAAGTATAGTACGGCACACCGGTAAAACTAGTTTGAATATCAGCTCTGCTACCGGCGAGCCGAGTGTCTATATGGACAATGATTGGCTTGTACAAAGGGCGTAAATCCGGAGGGGATTCCTCATTCCTCCCCAAACTCACTTGATTAATGTAAATATGAGGAAGGTTGTGTGTTGTTACTGTACAAAAGTGCTATTTTAAAATAGATTTTTGCACATAATCACATTTAAGGTGGCATTAAAAGCATTACCTTTAACTTAGATATCAGCAACCAGCAATTCTAAATCACACTGCACTGAGTTTATTTTGCAAGTGTTGGCTGCTTATCATCAATTAGAACCAACCATGTGGTGTCATTCATGTTGTACCTAAACTTATCTAACAAATACCAACTCTGTCTTTGCCCATAAAACATTTCATGATCAGTCCTGTTCCTCTTGGTGGCAGGTTCTCGTCCCTCTCTGTACTACAGAAGCTCACATAGAGGAGAACCGTCACCTGCCAGATTATCTACCCGAGGATGAAAGTCCCGAAACGAAAACAGACCGGGCCATATCACGCACCGCCGCCAAACAGGACGCCAGCGGGAGCTGGTTAAGCTCAGCCGCCAGTTTTCTCACTAAAACCTTTTACTGGTGACGACTGGGACTGTACTGTACGTTAATAACAGAACTACTACAGGACCGGAAAGGGAGACAAGAACTTTTATAATGACTGAACACCAAACTGCTTGTGTTGGATACACACTGTCCCGATATCCTAATGTCGAGCAGTAAATCAGTCATTCTGGGTTGTATTTGATGTCTATACATTTACATTTCCACATCTTTCTTTGTTGTACCTCTGTTTGTCTTTGTATATGTGATCGTTTTGGTTTTGCTGTAAATATATACCTGTTGTTTGTCCCTATGTTTATCATTTCTAACCTAAAAAAGATGGTTTCTTAATAAAGGACGTGATGTGTATTCAGACGTGTAACTTACCCACATTTATATGAGTGATGCTGCACCAAATACTTGTTTTGACACAGTTTGAGACCCTGTCTGGTGATGGGGACGCTCGATACACGTTATGTACTGTTAGAGTTTTGGGTTCGGGTGTCAGTTTGTGATGAACCAAGATTAAGTCCAAAAAGCTGCCAAATCTGAGCCAAAATGATGTGTTCAAGAATTGAAATCTTGGGCTTTTTAAGGCAACCCAGCAGTCATTAGTCTATATGTGGTGGCTCGGTGGGTAGCTCTGTCGGCTCACAGCAAGTAGGTCCTGGGTTCCATTCCCAGGTGGAGTTGGCATGTTCTCCCCGTGTCTACGTGGGTTTCCTCCAACAGTACAAAGACGTGCGAGTGATGTGAACTGAAGATACAAAATCGTCCATGACTGTGTTTGATGTTTAACTTGAACTGATGAATCATAATGGGAACCAAAGTGTGTAAAACATGAGGTTAAAATCATAATAAATAAACATTCATAAATTATAAAATGCTCAACACTGCAAGGTCTATAAACACTAAGAAGATTGAAACTCGTAACACAGACAGACACTGTGTGGCAGCATGTTTTCTAAATATAGGTGGCCATACATATACATATATAATGTCCTTTTAGCTTGAATTAGTAGAAGATCCAACATCCACGTTGCTGACAAATTGACAAGATGTTAATGTCTTTGGGCCTTAAAACTTTCACACATGCGCGATTCAGAAATGGAATGCCGGTCAGTTAATCTGTCAGTAATAAACACTCTGGTAGTTTCATCCCCAGACCACAGCCTGCGACTATGTGACCTATTGTAAAAAAGCAGGAGAGCAATTGTATTGTATGCAAAGCTGATTCAGAAAACCCTCCCATTTTACTTGGTCCAACTCCACGATCCTACATCCTCTCAGTGAAGTAGGAAAAGCTCTACAGGGCAAAATGAAGCCTAAACGCCTCGTGGAGACGACGGACGAAGGCCAGGACGAGAGCGGATACCGCCGGCAGGCTTGGCCGAAGAACTACGTGCCGTTAGAGGAGAGTGAAAATCAGGAGAAGAGGCAAGAAGCACGAGAGGAGAAGAAAGCCAAGAAGAAAGAGAAGTACAAAAAATACAAAAAGGCAAGATGATTTAGATTTCTCATGTAATATTAGGGGCTGATAATGTTTCTGTACTCTTTTCACTAGATCAGGTATCAATATAATTTACTACTATATCATGTTTGGTGACATGGTGGTGCAGCTGGTCTTAGGAACCTGGGTTTGATCCCTGTGTTCATTACAGTGTACGTATAGAGTTTTCAGAGAAATTATAGTTACTTATTCCAGTAATCATTTCAATAATTACCTGCCTTTTGTCTGATTTGTACATTTTGCCTCTTAACTGGGTGGCACAATGACTCGTCGCCTCACAGCAAGAAGGTCCTGAGTTTGCATGCTCTCCCCGTGCCAGTGTGTGTTTCCTCTGGAAGCTCCGGTTTCCTCCCACAGTCCAAAGACGTGCAAGTGATGTGAACTGGAGATACAAAATTGTCCATGACTGTGTATGACGTTAAAGACGTGAACTGATGAATCTTGTGTAACCAGTAACTATCTGTCCTGTTATGAATGTAACCAAAGTGTAAAAGATGACGTTAAAATACACAATATGTTCAGTCAGCAACTGATTAGCTTTTTGCTGCATAATGTTTAGTGTTTGCTGCCTTGTTGAAACATCCATGTTTAATTTCTAAGCCCATAAGATCAACTATTCTGTAATATGTTTTGGATCATTGCTCTGTTTATGTTTGTAATAAATCCTGAAATCTCTTTTAGTGGATCTTCTTAGCCTCCAGATTTAAATCCCGTAGAAAATATAATGTAGGTTTTGAGGAAAGCAGCTGCAGAGCAAAAGCTGGAAGATTTTGCATGGCAAGAATAGTACTTACCGAAATGCATACGAGTCTAAGGGGTTAATGTTACAGGATTACAGGTTTTAGGATAGGGAATGTTTTGGATCTTAAAAAAGGAAGACGTGTGTTTAGACCCCATGCAGTCCTGCCATTGTGAGAACAAGGAAATGACTCTCCGGTATCCTGTTGACTTTTTATCCCAGAGAAAAGGTCACATTGTCATAAAAGAGCTGTTTTTAATTTGTGAAAAAAGTTTTTTGGTATATGTATATGGTATTCCAGCTCCAAGTCCAGTGTTTCCAGGTGGTGCCTGACCCACCTCTACCCTGAATAGAATAAAGCACTTGGTGAAAATGAATTTTTTGGGGGGTATGTATGTATTTAGGGGGATTTTGTATGTCAGGAAGAGCATTGTACCACTTAAAATGCCACCAACAGTAACCAAATTGCATAATTGAAAGCCTAGTTGTATGATGAAAATAAAAGAACATACAAATTTATAGGGTTTGAATCAAGAAGGTTCTCAGTCAATTCCTAGGTGGAGCAGTCCGGGTCCTTTCTGTCTGGGGTTTGCTTGTTCTTCCCATGTCTGTGTGGGTTTCCTCCAGGAGCTCTGGTTTCCTCCCACAGTCCAAAGACATGAAAATGATGTAATTCAAAGATATAAAATTGTCCATGACTGTGTTTGATATTAAACTTGATGTGATGAATCTTTCCTGTCATGAATGTAACAGAAGTGTGTAAAACATGACGTTAATAAATAAATAAATATTACATTGATTGTATACAGTAGATCAGTTTGGCAGTGTGTTGATATTTATTTTTGTTTTGTAGAGCGTGAGGAAGGCGCTGCACTTCAGTTGGAAGTGTCTGATGTTGGGACTTCAGAATTTCACAGTGGGGTACTCTACACCCCTCAGTGCAGCCGCCACACTCGTCCCCGAGTACAGAAGAGCAAAGCAAAAGCACTGAGAGAACGAGACTGAGCAATATATCAGCACACTATCTTTCGATATACTAAGCATCTTGCAATGTTTTGTTTATAGATCTGTTATAGACGAAAAGACTCTTCTTTTGGGATCATAACTGGCAACCTGGAGCAAAATAAGTGACCCACAACGTTCTTCAACTGATGTGTGTGTGTGTGTGTTGGGGGGGGGGGGTCATCCACTACAATACACATGGCTGCAAGAAACTGATTTTAATCTTATTGAACTACACATTATTGATTTTGGGGCTGTGGGTAGCGCAGTTGCCTCAAAGTAAGAAGATCCTGGGTTCAATTCCCCGGCTGGGTGGCCAGGGTCCTTTCTGTGTGGAGTTTGCATGTTCTCCCTGTGTCAGTGTGGGTTTCCTCTGAACACTCTGGTTTCCTTTCACAAGTTTAAAGTGTGAGTTTGTGTGTGTGTGTGTGTGTGTGTGTTTGAATAAATCTGACCCTCTGGACCCAGGATAATGTACTGATGAGCTCTCCCATCTTTAGTGTGAACCTCAACCTTCACTTTGTTTAAATTTGTGTGTAAGTAGTAAAATAAATGTGAAACGTAAAGATTCAGATGATGTTTTTAATGATCAGTTGATTGTAGGTGAAATGTGAGGATTAAGCATGTCAGTGGTGTGTGGATATCTATACAGAAGCTGCAGAGGGATTTTAAAGAGCAGAAAGAAGCAGCCATAACAGGATGGGTGTTTTATTTCAGGATTGTTTGATGGGTGTTTAGTGAGGTTTAAGGTGTTGGCACATTGTGGTATTTCCGGCTGAGAAAAATACTGTATGTTCATATGTAAACATGAAATAAAACACAGGAGCAATCACAACTACCTGGTCTACTATTTTTCTCCCTTTTTAGCTCATCCAATTGCCCGATTGCGTCACGCTTCCTCTCCACCAATGCCAATCCCGCTCTGATTGAGGAGAACGAAGCTAACCCACGCCCCCTCCGACACGTGGGCAGCATGCCGTATGCATTTTACCACTTACACTTTGACGAGTGCAGTGCAGCTCAGCGTTGTGTACGGAGAGACACACCCTGACAGCACTCTTTTCTCATCTCTGTGCAGGCGCCATCAATCAGCCAGCAGAGGTCGTAATCGCACTCCGGCTTAGTCCCGCCCATATCTGAACAACAGGTAAATTGTTGTTCATGTGGCCGCTCAGCCTCAGCCGACAGGCAGAGCTGAGATTCGATACGATGTATTCGAGATCCCAGCTCTGGTTCCAGTGTGTGTTTTTACCGCTGCGCCACCTGAGCAGCCTGACCCACTGTATATTTTACATTTACATTTTCAGCATTTAGCAGACGCCTTTATCCAAAGCGACTTACAGTACTGTGACAGTATACAATCTGAGCAATTGAGGGTTAAGGGCCTTGCTCAAGGGCCCAACAGCAGCAACCTGAGGAGCAGTGGTGAGGCTTAACCTTTTGATTACTAGTCCAGAACCCTAACCACTAGGCTACGGCTTGCCCTAGTATATACATAATATTTCTTTTTACTGCCTTCCTGAATTAAACGAATTGGATGTCAATGCGCTCTGGGTTATTATTCAGTTATACACTGATAAATAGACTATGACTGATGCAAAGTACATTAAAATTGTGCTATTTTCTCCCTGATGTGGAGGAAGTTCCACCTGATACCTGCTAAACGTGAGTGAGTGAGTAAAAAGCATACCCCCTCCAGGGATCATGTTTACAGGTCGGAGAGCAGCGAGGGGGCGCCGGTGAGTCCAACCGCGCTACACTCACAGCTGCTTGAAGATGCTGCAGAGGAAGAGAACGCAACAATATGGCGGGATGCATGAAAATGAAAGAGGAGTTTTATTTAGTAAATGTAACAAATGTCGCGTTTACGCTTTTATTTGTATCTTCGTTCTTACACTTCACATCAGGTAACAGGTGTCTTTATTTACATGTGTAGTGAGGTGGAACTACTGTAACTAAGTGAATGGCGGAGTTTGTTTTGAGACTGACTCAGTTTAGTGTTTGTCCTGTTTAACACGGTGTGTGTGAGAGAGGGAGTATGAGTGAGGGGTGTGTGTGAGAGAGGGAGTGAGAGTAAGGGTGTGTGTGAGAGAGTAAGGGTGTGTGTGAGTGAGTTTGAGAGTGTGTGTGTGTGAGAGAGAGAGAGGGGGGGGTGCGCGTTAGAGAGAGAGGGTGTGTATATGTATGTGAGTTTGAGAATGTGTGAGTGTGTTAATGAGAGGTGTTTGTGTGTGTGAGGGGTGTGTCAATGAGGTGTGTGTGTTAGAGAGAGTGTGTGTGTGGTAGGTCTGTGTGTAAGTGAGTGTGTGTGTGTAAGTGTGTGTGTGTGCTGGTGTTAGAGAGAGTGTTAGGGTGTGTAAGACAGAAGTGTGTGTGTGTGTGTGTGTGTGTGTGTGTGTGTGTGTGTGTGTGTGTTAGAGTGTGTGTGTGCTTGTGTTAGAGTGTTAGGGTGTGTAAGACAGAAGTGTGTGTGTGTGTGTGTGTGTGTGTGTGTGTGTGTGTGTTAGAGTGTGTGTGTGCTTGTGTTAGGGTGTGTAAGACAGAAGTGTGTGTGTGTGTGTGTGTGTGTGTGTGTGTTAGAGTGTGTGTGTGTGCTTGTGTTAGTGTTAGGGTGTGTAAGACAGAAGTGTGTGTGTGTGTGTGTTAGAGTGTGTGTGTGCTTGTGTTAGAGAGAGTGTTAGGGTGTGTAAGACAGAAGTGTGTGTGTGTGTGTGTGTTAGTGAGGGTGTGCGCCATTTGGCAATACTAATGTCCATATTTGTCATGCCAGTAAAGCTTCCTTTGAACTGAATTAAATTCTGTGTGAATAAGGTGTGAGAGTGAGGTGTGTGTGTGTGTGTGTGTGTGTGTGTATGTATGTGTGTGTGTGTGTGGAGTGTGTGTGTTAGTGAGGAGTGTGTGTGTTAGTGAGGAGTGTGTGTGTTAGTGAGGAGTGTGTGTGTTAGTGAGGAGTGTGTGTGTGTGATAGGTCTGTAAGAAGTAGTAAGGTCTCCTTATTTGTATCCAATCTTGGGACCTGCTCTGAAAGCGCACTGACATGTGCACCTCTCAAATGGTGGAGCTGTTTAGCCATTTCACCCCCGGATTAACTAAAAAAATGTATAATTAAAAATTCTTTATTTACATTCTGATTACTTGTGCCTTTATAATAAATCACATCAGTGAGACGTGGAACCAGATGAAGGTTTAATCTGCTTCAGTTGGGTGTTACTTTTTTGTACCTGGTATAAAAAATGTTTATTTATATTGTGTTTGATTTGTTCTGGGTACTTTGTAGAGTGATATTTACATTAGTTAGAAGAGTAGAACTTTCACATACTTTAGCTCTAAGACGTTGGTGCGGTATTTTCTATCGTCAGTTTGATCTCATGTTCTTTTCTGTATTGAGTGATATGATCTAACAGTCAGAATCTTTTTGTCTTCACTTTGTGCAGCTACACGAAACATCATCGAAATTTCAGATGGACAGGAAGTTAAAACTGAGGAAGCGCGTCACTTCTGCTACCTGAATTCAGTCTCTGTTCCTGGATGGAGGGAGACCTGGACCAGAATACAAGTGACTGTTTTTTGCTCATATCAAATCTTTTATGAAAAAAGACTGAATTATTAGAGATTAAGAGAATAATAAGAGAATAATAAGAGAATAATAAGAGAATTATTAAATGCACTGAAAAAAATATTAACCCTGGAAAATAAATCATGTAGAGATTATCACTAGTTCATAACTTGAAGCATGGAGGAGAATAAATCACAGGTTAGCATCACATGAACAGAAATACACTGAACTATAACCAAGGCGGCTCAGCGTGTCTTACTCAAATTAATGATTAGCCGATATCACCTCTGAACTGTGTGTGGTTCTGTGTGATGGTTGGTAGGTTCACGTATGGAGCTCCAGGCAGCTGAAGGTGACGGTTGTAAAAGACGAGGAGGAGCTGGAGGAGCTGGAACATTTAAGTTTCTGGTCCATCATTCAGCACTTTATTCATGAGCGGACCAACGAGAGCACCGTGAGCGTCAGTCTGTTCCATCAGAAGACCTGCTTCCGCGTCGACCCTTCAGATCCCAAAACCATTTACACTGTAAAACCCAGCAGACGTGAGTCTCCGGTTCTGTCAGAATCTCATGTGCTTTAAAAAAGGAAGGATGTGACGAACGCTGGTTCTTATAGCTGCTAACAGAGCTTCTCATATCTACTGACAGCACTTCTTATAGCATCTAACAAGTTGCTTTTTTTAGCCACTTACAGAGCTTCTTATAGCCTCTACCAGCAGTTCCTGTAGCCTCTAACAAGTCACTTGCTTTAGCCACTATAAGAGCCTCTTATAGCCTCTAACAGAGCTTCTTACAGCCATTAACAGCTTCTTATAGCCTCTTAAATCTCTTTATACAGCAGTTTTTATAGCCTCTAACAACACTTCTCTTAGCAGAGCTTCTTAACAGAGCTTCTTATAGCTGCTAACATCACTTCTTATATCCACTATCAGAGCTTCTTATAGCCAGTCAGAGCTTCTTATAGTCTTTTACATTGCTTCTTATAGCCAGTAACAGAACTCCTTAAATCCACTATCAGAGCTTCTTACAGCTGTTAACATCACTTCTCATATCCACTAACAGCTTCTTATAGCTCCTAACAACACTTTTTAGAGCACCTCTTATTGCCACTTCTTATAGCCTCTTATATCAGCTTACAGCACTACTTATAGCTTCTAAATGTACTTTATGCAGCAGTTCGTATAGCCTCTAACAAGTCACTTCTTTTAGCCATGAACAGAGCTCCTTATAGCCTCTTACAGAGCTTCTTATAGCCTCTTACAGAGCTTCTTATAGCCTCTTACAGAGCTTCTTGTAGCCACCAACAGAACTTCTCTTATCCACTAACAGAATGTATAATATCCACTAACAGAGCTTCTTACAGCTGCTAACAGCACTTCTTATATCCACTAACAGCTTCTTATAGCCTCTAACAAAACTTTATACATCAGTTCTTATAGCCTCTAACAAGTCGCTTCTTATAGCCACTATCAGCTTCTTATAGCCTCTAACAAGTCGCTTCTTATAGCCTCTAACAAGTTGCTTCTTATAGCCTCTAACAAGTCGCTTCTTATAGCCTCTAACAAGTCGCTTCTTATAGCCTCTAACAAGTCGCTTCTTATAGCCTCTAACAAGTCGATTCTTATAGCCTCTAACAAGTCGCTTCTTATAGCCTCTAACAAGTCGCTTCTTATAGCCTCTAACAAGTCGATTCTTATAGCCTCTAACAAGTCGCTTCTTATAGCCTCTAACAAGTCGATTCTTATAGCCTCTAACAAGTCGATTCTTATAGCCTCTAACAAGTCGCTTCTTATAGCCTCTAACAAGTCGATTCTTATAGCCTCTAACAAGTCGCTTCTTATAGCCTCTAACAAGTCGATTCTTATAGCCTCTAACAAGTCGCTTCTTATAGCCTCTAACAAGTCGCTTCTTATAGCCACTATCAGCTTCTTATAGACACTAACAAGTCGCTTCTTATAGCCTCTAACAAGTCGCTTCTTATAGCCACTATCAGCTTCTTATGGACACTAACAAGTCGCTTCTTATAGCCTCTAACAAGTCGCTTCTTATAGCCACTATCAGCTTCTTATAGACACTAACAAGTTGCTTCTTATAGCCACTAAGAAGTTGTTTCTTATAGCTTCTAACAGCACGTCTTAGATATAGATATTCTTCTTCTATAGATCACTTCTTATAGCTTCTAAATGTACTTCATACAGCAGTTCTTATAGCCTCTAACAAGTCGCTTCTTTTATCCACAATCAGAACTTCTTATTTCTCCCGTACAGAATTTGATATCTACTTGTTCTTGGTGTTTGCTGCTGGAGTTCTGCTCTTCTGCTTTGCAGATCATCTCAGCAGGTAATTTTACTGTTACATTCTGTATTCTAGATAAATATCCTGTTCTTTGACCCAACATTAGGTACTGCTGTGACTTCAAGTGACCTAAATCATTTTTACATGATTATGGGTGTGATTAGGTAGGGTTAGAATCACTTTCTGAAACATTTAGGAGGGTGCAGTTTAGACTGTGGAATATCCAGTGTCTTTAACATGATGTTAATGTGCATCTGGTTGTAAAAATGACGTGTAACCAGCCAGTGATGTTGATCTTTGTTTGGATCTATAGGAGTCAGGTGTTCTACTATTCAGCAGGAATGAGTACCGGCATGATCGCCTCGCTCATTATCATCATCTTCGTTCTGTCACGTTTTATGCCCAAGGTAACAGTCAGCACACACACTGTTTATTTTATTCTCATTTTGTCTTCACTCTGGTCATTATGTTTTACTGACAGACTCATGACGTATCGATGACACATTATTAATGTTGATTTGTACGTTCTTGGTTACAGAAAGGCCCCGTGTATGTGCTGTTGGTGGGAGGCTGGTCCTTCTCTCTGTATGTGATTCAGCTCGTGTTTAAGAACCTGCAGGTCATCCTGAAAGAACACTGGCCCCTGGTCATCGGTGAGACTTTCCACTCGATCTACAATCAAAGCAAACACTGTAATGAACAAATATGGTGACCCCACATGACGTTCACACCTCCGATCCTCCTCTTCTCTAGGTTACACTGCGGTCGTCGGCTTCATCAGCTTCGCTGTGTGTTATCGTCACGGGCCGCTGGTGGAGGAGCGCAGCATCAACATCCTCTCCTGGACGCTGCAGATATTTGGAATGTTGCTGATTTACTCCGGCATGCAGGTTCAGCAGGTGGCGCTGGCGATCATGGTGGCTGCTTTCTGTGCCAAGAATCTGAATTATCCTTTATCTACAGCGTTAAGTGTTTATCAGTGAGTACCCTGTCAAATTACATTTCTGTCATTCAGCAGAGACTTTAGTCTCATTGTTGCCCAACAGTGTCAGCTTGGTAGTGGAGTAGCAGTGGTAGAGCACTGAGCTCCCACCTCTAACCTGCATTTTAACATTGTGTTTCATTTCACCACAGAAAGCTGAAGCTGAAGCTTCGCTGGAAACCGGAGCCTCGGAGTCTGTTGACGGAGGAGCAGTATCAGAAACAGGCCGAGGTGGAGACTCAGAAAGCTCTGGAGGAACTGAGGAAGCACTGCAGCAGTCCAGATGTTAACACCTGGAAAATGGTGTCCAGGCTGCAGTCTCCCAAAAGGTCAGAGGATTCTTAAAACGATGATACATCATTCATACACAGTACTCAAATTGTACAGAGTTTATATGTATGTATTAGCCCTGCTTTTAACCAGTTCTATACTCCTGTTTTAGTCCTGTTCTGAGTCCTGTTTTAGATGCTGTTTTGGTCCTATTTTAGTCCTGTTTCTGGTTCTGTTTTAGTCTTGTTTTAGTCCTTTTTTCAGTCCTGTTTTTGGTCTTTTTTGTCCTGTTTTAATCCTGTTTTTGGTCCTGTCTCAGTTCTGTTTTTAATTCCTGTTCTTAGTCCTGTTTTAGTCTTGTTCTGTCTCCTGTTTTTAGTCCTGTTGTAGTCCTGCTTTATTTCTTTTCTGACTTCTGTTTTTAGTCCTGTTTCTGGTCCTATTCTGAGTTCTGTCATGAGTCCTATTCTTAGTCCTGTTTTAGTTCCTGTGTTTAGTCCTGTGTTTAGTCCTGTGTTCAGTCCTGTTTTAGTTCCTGTGTTCAGTCCTGTTTTAGTTCCTGTGTTTAGTCCTGTGTTCAGTCCTGTTTAGTCCTGTTCTGCTCCGTCCTCAGGTTTGCAGACTTTATCGAGGGCTCCCCTCACCTGCTGTCCAATGAGGCCTCGGTCCACGCTCAGGAGTACGGTCTGGGCTCGTCGTTCTTCGAGGACGATCTGTTTGACGAGGAGGAGGAAGACTGGGAGACGGATGATGAGAAACCACAGGTCTCTTCTCCATCAAACCACACGCCAAACAGGACCTGGTCTGACGGCTCCTGACCAGGACGATGAATGTGAATAAACAGATTTGTGATTTTACTACCACAGCACTGCAATACTGATTAAATCCAGCGCAGATTCTTCTCAGCACTGAGGGTCTGATTATAAAGTTTCATTTTGTGTTAAGACGAGAAAACCAGTCAATTTAACTGGTTCTGTTCCAGGGGGTTTTAGAACATGGACTTATTCTGTCATAATACTGAGACTTTGGTGGATTTTTCATTTTCCCGGCTGTATTCAGGTCTCTGTTCAGGGTTTATTTTAAGTAGTGTTTCTTTTGTGTTTTATTCCGTGACCCGGACACGTTTTGTTGTATGTTTTTTAGACCATTAAAGAAACCTTATCTACAAGCACCCAGAATTTATTTTTATGAAACAATAAAAGCTAAAAAAAAATCAGTTTTGTCTAAAGTTGCTTTTCTGATTTAAGAGCGTAAACGTTGTTAATACTGCAGCACAGAATAAATCAGTGACCACAAGGTGGCAGCAAAAGCCCAATGAAAAGGATTAAAATCCAAAATCAACTGTAGACAGACAGACAGATAGAAAGACAGACAGACAGATAGATACTTTATTAATCCTGAAGGAACTTAAGGAGCAATCTATTCTGCACTGTTTATGCTGTAGGATTTTACCTGCTGTCAACCACACAAACCTGTACACAAAAAGGCTGCTTATTTATTTATTTTACATTTTCGTCATTTTGCAGACGTTCTTATCCACAGCGACTTACAAAAGAGCTTCCATAATAAATATTTCCTACTCATTTGCTACTTTACTTTAAATAAGATGCTATAGAAGGTTAGTAAGTGCTTAATAAAGAGGTGATGGAGGTTTTTAGATGCTCTTTTCTTTCTTTGTTTATTTATTTATGTGGATTTATGTTTTACACACTTTGATTACAGTCATGACAGGACCGGTAGTTACAGGTTACACATGATCAGCCCCGGTTCTGGACTGCTTTGCTTGGGGGGGCAGTAAAACCTAATGAGGGGGCATGTTGATAGTCATGTTTTTGAAGCCAGAAATATATTCAAGGCTTGATTTGTGCATGAATGATGACAGCCAAGCTATTGATACTGGCTTAAAGTGATGTATGAGGTAAAGAAATAAAAATGCATGTTTTCGAACTTAAACTTAAAACCCAATGATTAAAAAATACATGTTGATTATGTAAATGGAGAAAAAAGATTATCTAATTGTATTTCATTTTAATACGCCCCCTTAATTAAATTGCCATTACTAATAGAACAACTCTATTTCTTGAAAGGCTTTAATACAAATTTAAGTCAAAGCTGACAAATGTACCTACACACAGACTGAGAATATTCAAACGTGGAAATAGGAATGAGTGAGAATATTTATATTATTGGGAAATTAAAATATAAAGAAAACAAAAGAATACAAATTCTGTAAAAAAAAAGTGTTTACCAGTATACCTGCCTCTCGCTCACACTAACAGAACATATACTGCCCAACTGAACTGTTTGGGGCAGTCTGCCGATTTTTATATGACTCAAAGAGCCAATCAGGAATAAGCAAGGAAATATCTTCACACTGTAAAACAAAATGCATTTTTGTGATTGGTTCAGAGATAATTTTAAAAATAGCCGTTGCTTGCATTGTGCTTGGGGGGGCAAAGACACAATTTGGGGGGGCAAAGACACAATTTGGGGGGGCAATGCCCCCCTCAGCCCCCCCCTAGCGCCAGCCCTGCATGATTCATCAGCTTAAAGTTCGAATCTCTGGTGCTATTGGCCAGCCAGGCGTCTACACAGACATTATCGACTGTGTCTGGTTGTAGCCGAAGCTCTGAGATAGATTGACGCCCTGTCCAGGGTATTTCTGCCCTGCATTCAGGGTTACCCTGTGGAACCAGACCCATCATGGCCCTGACCAGGTTAAAGCGGTTCATGGAAAAAAAAATCAGGACACTTATTTATTTTATTTGTTTATTAGGATTTTACCGTCGTGTTTTACACACTTTGCTTCCATTCATGACAGAACAGGTAGTTACAGGTTACACAAGATTCATCGGTTCACAAGTTTAATATCGAACTCAGTCATGGACAATTTTGTATCTCCACTTCACTTCACTTGCACGACTTTGGACTGTGGGAGGAAACCGGAGCTCCTGGAGGAAACCCACGCTCCACCTGGGAATCAAATCCAGGACCTTCTTGCTGTGAGGCGGCAGTGCTACCCACTGAGCCACCCCCGGGACACTCACTTTTATTTCCTATTTATATATTTTTTCTATATTGCACAAAAGAAACACAGCAACTTTAACCCACAATGTAGACTGCACATGTGTGTGATAAAAATTTGGGGCATTTCCCCCTATTTACAAACCCTCACATCATCTGTTCTCTTGTCAGCACTGCCATACTTCCATCTCCCAACCCAACCAGACTCCTGTTCCCCTCCGCCTGCACCACGTCCGAACCCACCTCATTCAAATCATGTGGTGACGATGACCTTTAGCTTCTTCTAGTCACCGCAAGTTGTTCAGGAACCAGCAGTAAGCAGAAACGTCTCACAGTGTCTCCTTTGTGTCCCTCTTTGTCCCTCTGCGCCGCTCGGCTTTTGCTTTCCTTCTGACTCGAGGTTGGACTCTGCGGCCACTTCCTCGTCGGCTTTGCTCCTGCGTGATGCAAATGTTCTCGAGTTCCCGTCGGTCAGGATTCCTGAGTACTCTGTGCAATCTGGACGTGGGGCATTTGCATGTAGTTCCCTGTGTTTATGCAAACATGCCAGGCTGGAGGGGATTCTTTTTCCTCTGGTCACTCTTTTTTCCCCCCCTGATACATTCGGGGGGGCTGCGAGCGTCCTCAGGACCGAGGGAGATTCCCGTGCGTATCGTGAACATTAGCATGGAGCTGAACGCGGGCTAACCTCGGCCAGCGTGTGGGTGGAGGCAGCATGTAAAACACTCGGATTTCCCCAGGGACGGACAGGTGGACCTGCAGAGGTGATCCAGGGTCAGGCGTGTATTCCCCTGCAGATAAACAGCACTTCTGAGTAATTCTACATGACGAGCGTGTCGAGCTCGGCCCTGGTGTTTTATGACTTTCACTTCCTGTTTAATGAGGTTTCCTCTGTGGTCAGTGATAATTGAGAGGTTTTCCCTGTTAATTAGCACTAAACATACACCGCTGTAGTCAGAAGTTTACATACACTCATAAGACACGTCTATGTCATGCCTCTTTGTCCAAACACCTTTAATAAATGCAAGTTATTTTATAAGTTTATAAGATTAAATGAGATCGTCTTTTATTATCCCACAGGGGGAAATCTGCAACATTACAGCAGCTTTCAAAAATATAGAGCTTAACAAAGGTTTAAATTTTCAGCATTTAGCAGACGCTTTTATCCAAAGCGACTTACAGTGCTGCAACAGTAGACTGTCTAAACAATTGAGGGCTAAGGGTTTTGCTCAAGGGTCCAACAGTAACAACCTGGCTTGAACCAGCGACCTTTTGATTACTAATACCTTAACCACTAGGTTACAACTTTCTGCGGCTCCCATACTTAGGGTTAACCACAGTAAAATTAACCCTGTATACCAGACTTGACACAGTTTTAATGCCGGATGCCCTTCCTGACACAACCCTCCTATTTTTATCCAGGCTTGGGACCTGCACTGAGTGCACACAAACAAGTGCAAAAAAATTAAGGCAACAAACCTGATAGGCTCATCCATTTATCATTAAATAAATCAGAATTGTATTGCAAATTTTATGGACCTTTAAACTAAACCTGTAAAGCACCACCCAGCAAAAGGATTCCTGAGCACTGGATCAATCACCTCTGGTTAACTTAGCCTGAAACTTGGCCTGTTTTCTCAGGTTTCCTCCAGGTAATTCCATTTCCTCCAGTTTCCTTTTGTCTCCGGAACACATGGAGCAGGTAGAGCAGTAAATCTAAACTTCCTCCAGGTGTGAGCATGTTGTTGAGTGATGGATTGAACTCTATTCAGGCTGTATCTGTTCCTCTGCTTTACACCTGCTGCTTTCTGAGTGGTGCCAGAGCCACCGAGTCCCGGACCAAGACAGTAAAACAACACGGTGCACGATAGTGTAACAATCCATAAAAAAGGTTGTAAAATAACATCATCAATATTATTATAGGATCAATAGTGTCATTAACCTTAAGAAAAATGATTTATGACTATAAAGGGGGGAAAAGAACCATTTTACAGTCATGTGACCAAAATAAATACAAGACTTTTAAAAAAGAGGAAAGAAAAGTTCTTAAAAAGTAGAAGCTGATGAAAATACAACTTAGAAAAGAGTTGAAAATGGCTGTGAAACTTCAGGATACTGTGTATGTGGAGCCGTGTGGCCGTTCTGTCAAAAAACAGCTCAGAATTACACCAGAAACATCACTGAAAGTTACTGTTTACCTTTTCAGCTACCACAAATCCATACAGCACAAACTAAGCATGAAGAAAATCAATACTTTAAATAATAATAATAATTTTATTACTATAAAACTTGGTCTAAGGTGCTTCAGAAATAGAATACAATATTGGTAACCAGACTCGAAAAGTCTTAAAAGCCGAATGTGGCTTTTTGATTTCAATGTCTCTCGTTAAATGGTTTAATTATTATTATTTTTATTTTTATTAAATTCAGTGGCTATAATAGTTTTCTACCTGTTTGTCCTAATGGCAAAAGACAAAGCAAAATCCCTCAATAAAAACATTCAAGACAAATAAAGAGAAAAACCTTTCTAATCAGATTTTTTTATTCTTTGTATTCGTTTGTATATAAAAACAAATCAAATTTAAGCATAAAAAATATTTTTAAGTGTGGAATTATGCAGCGACCCACAAAACGACGAACAAATAATCAAAGTAGATTTTTTTTTTATCATTAATATTTGTAAAGCTATAGACTGTTAAACTCAACTAAAAATCTAGTGTCCTCAGTTTCTAAACCATTAAAGTGTCTCATTAGCATGGAAGATGATGGAACACGGGAGTAAACACGCCTCTGTCCCAACATTTTTGGAGTATGTTGCAAACATCAAATTCTACATGTGTTTCTATTTACAAACGAAAGTAATGTTGATCAGTGAAAACAACTGGCATCTACTACGGGTTTCTACTTTTATCAGGTACATAACGATTCAAGAAAATGAACTAATATTCAAAACGTCCCAACTTTTTACTTTCGGAAATGGGGTTTGTATTTAGTGTTTATTATGAAATACTTTTAATAAAAACTAAGCCTGTGTATTCGGGTTCTAAGTTGAAATCTTCACATAAATAAACTGAAAGCTTAAAACTGGTGAGATTAAATCATGTTGTTTATTCATTGTTTACGATGACAGTTTGATTTTTTTCATCCCACAGACCTTTTTGGATGGAAATGTGTAAATGACTCCAGGTTCAAGCGTTGCATAGTGGCTAAAAAACACATTTTCAAAATGTACTATGTTTATAAATGAATCATTATAATATATATACAAAGTCCAAAGAAGGCAGAAGCTTTACCACAATCATGTCTGACACAAATCTGGGTACAAATCTTAAATCTGGGTGAAATTTAAATTCTATTAAGTGATTCAATAAAAGAAATATGTAAAAGGTGATGACATTTATATAATAGAACTGATTCGTTTTGTATTTACTGCTTCGATACGGAGTATTAGTATGTCGTGTGTATGCTATTTTAATGGACGGAGGTGTTCCATGTGAAATGGAAAACATCACGTCTACTATATAACCACAGTCGATATCAAATCAAGCCCTGGTTAGAAGCGAGAGTGCATATTAGTTTACATTCTGGAGAAGGACACACCGCCTGCAGCGAGCCTTTTCTGTCTCTCACACTTAACCCAGTAAGGTTCTATGTTAAAGCCCAACCACTACACCAGCGAGTGAAGGGCACTAAAAGCTCACAGCAACACCTTTTTGCTAATGATCCCTTAAAGGTGGAATGAATGTTCCCGACTAGGTCTAAATCAGAGCCCCCTGAACCTCGCAGACTCTCTCAGCTGTGTGTGTGTTTACTGTGCTGTTATCACACTGATAACTGTTGTTTCTATTATCTAGTACTGCGCATAAGTTACTGACGAGTTGAGATCCCAGAAGCCTCTGGTGTATGTAGAGATTTAAATTAATACACAAATACATTTCTCATTAAAATTCCCAAACCATAAACTGACATTTTTTTAAAGCAGAAAATACAGCACATGGTCACAATCCCTTTCTGATACAACATCAGAATTGGTTTAGTGTTGCTTCACAACGAGAAAAGGTAGTGAACCAGCGGACAGGCTTAGACTTCGTTTTCCCCTCTACCGTTACCGTTCGCTTTACCTTTCTCAAAGCGCTCACACAGTGCGTCAGTATTTATTGATCCCGAACAGACGCACGCCGTGGAACTGAGGCAGCTTTGGCAGGAGGACGCTGAGCAGGGAGCACGTGTTGATGAGGAAGTGGGTGGCGTCATATTTTGTGTAAAAGCTGGCCAGAATATACCTGTGAAAAGACACGGAGATGGAATTAAAAAAATGATTTGATATAGCTATAAATAAAAAAGTATAGGCTCCATGGCGGCATGGCATGGTGGTGCAGCGGTAAAACACATTTTCCACCATACAGGCCAGGCACCTATACTGACAATGATTGGCTCATCTGAGGGTGGGATTGCCAGACAAGATTCCTCATAACTGCTACAACCTTGGTCAGGACTAGAGGTCAGCAGCAGTAGAGGAAGCAAAATGGGATCGGGTAAATGGATATGACTAAATTTAGGGTCAAGGAAAGGAATTCTTCTGTTCACAAAACCTTAGAACGCCATTCATGAAGAAATCCTGCTAATCCTACTTCTTCTACCACCAATATAAATGATAATAAAGACAATGATAATGTCAAGCATGTGCACTGATAATGGTGTTCAAGTTCACCACAAACTTAGTCCTCATCAGGGTCGTGGTTGAACCTGGAAGCTCTGGGTGCAAAGCAATGACACAATCCACTTAAGTAAAGTCAAATATATTTGTATAGCACTTTTTACAATAGACATCGTCTCAGAGCAGCTTACAGAATCCAGGACCGACAGACCAAAACCCCTGTTGAGCAAACCAAGGGCGACAGTGGCAAGTAAAAACTCCCTCAAAATTACAGGAAAAAACCTTGAGAGGAACCAGACTCCAGATTCCACTCCAGCCCCCCACCACTTCAGATATAGCCAGGTCTGTATGTAGACACCTGTCCACACCGCTGGGGATTCGAACCCTGGTCACAGTGATAATTGGATAGCTTAATTTACCGCTGCACCACCCGGATACCTCTTGGCATGATCACTCAAGCGTAACCCTTCATTGCATCGTTTAGCAACAAATTTAAAAATCGACGCTCAGCCAACATGTATTGGTGAGATTGTGAAGATGTGAGTGTAGCAGAGGCGCTGGCTGATCCACTTTACGTCTCACTCATGTATCTGTACCGTAGATGGCGTACGAATCGAGAATACGTCCTTTCGTCCCGGCTAATGACTGCGTCCACGCTGTTCAGTGAATTAGGCCGTGAAATAGAGTGAAAAATTTAGCAGGTAAGCTTTCTGGAAAAATCCCAGAAGCTACGGGTATGTAGTTCTAATCAGTCGCATAACCGTACACAATGATCGTACGGTTACGTTATTTATTTGTAGCACATTCGCAACAACGTGCGGTAAAGGTTGGCTCATCATGCCGAAAAAGGGGAACTCGTCTGATCACCCGGGAGATGGTGCGATAGCTGCTGTTTTGGACCTCCCAAGCAACACCACCAGTAACTGCACATCAACAGATGAGCAAGTGAAATTTCTTGTTCACAATGATGAGTATCTTATTCTCATATTATTTCCTGGAAAATGCCAGAATGCCTGATGTACATCTGTACGTATGACTTTTTGCAAATGCATGATGTTGCAAATATGCTACAAATCAAAAACCTCGTTTTTTAAAAAGCTGAATTAGAAAATATATTTTTTACTATTTTTCTGTGTATTCAGTGGCTATAACAAACAACATATATATCATGCAATAAAGGGTTAATTTACTAATAATTGTTAAAGTTATATATCAATCTATATTATACCACACCGTCTATGTACATTTCAGCACTGTTTCTAAGTTCTGGTTTGTGTTCAGGATGTTTAATGTTTAACTCACAGCACTATGGGTGAAATGGTGAGGAATTTTCTGGACGATGTGAACTGCACCCCATAGTCCATTTGTTCCCAGTGAGTGAGCAGGCGGGCTTTTCCCTGATCTGGTGTCTCGAACGGAGTTCCCTTCACCGTGTGTAGGAACACATACATGGTCTGAAAAATAGAACACAATTCAAAACGAATTTTAAAGCAAAAGCAAACCAAAGACGTACGATGCTGTCAATACTGAGCGCTTTGACTGTGCAGCCCAACAATCTGTCTGTGGTTCATGGCATGTCCGACTCAGACTCATCACTTCTGTCTCTATGTCAAAAATACTTAAACCCAGTAATCTGGCCATAACAATTTGACACTTGTCAAGGTCACTCAGGTCTTTCTGATACACGTACATGCTGCATTCAACATGTGAACTGTGAGGAATGACCACCAGGTCGACATTTCATACATTCCGGGCCCTGATGTGCACATTTTTTGTGTGTGGTCCTAATGTTTTGGCTCATCAGTGTTATGTTTATTGTTTGTTTATTAGGATTTTTACGTCATGTTTTACACTTTTTGGTTACATTCATGACAGGAAACCATAGTTACTCATGACACAAGGTTCATCACTTCTCAAGGTTATATCGAACACAGTCGTGGACAATTTAGTGTCTCCAGTTCACCTCACTTGCATATTTTTGGACTGTGGGAGGAAACCGGAGCACCCAGAGGAAACCCATGCAGACACGGGGAGAACAAGCAAACTCCATACAGAAAGGACCCGGACCGCCCCACCTGGGGAGCGAACCCAGGACCTTCTTGCTGTGAGGCGTCAGTGCTACCCACTTAGCCATTGAGTCACATGCTTTATTTTCTCTCTTCATTAAAGATTAAGTTTAGGGTTTGTAAGAAGCTTCTGTTGTTTGTATTATTTACATTCTATACTTATGTGCTTTCCTACCTGCTTAAAGTAATTGTCACTTATTAAATACTAATTAGACACGCACACATTTTGTCATTATGCACTTATGGCTTTATTCCACACACACACACACACACAGGCCTGTTTTTTTTTTACTTGTCTTGCTCACTGTTATAATGAATGTTTTTACACAGACTCACCAGATTGTGAATCACGTTGGTTAAGGTCCACACTATCGGCACGCTGAGGAACGGGATGCTTAGTAAGACGATGTGCAACACGACAGTCAGAAGCAAGTAGGTGAGCCAAATGCCTCGGCTGTTCATCACCCGCGTGTTGGGGTTCACCTCGCTGTGAGCGACGCCCACATTCATTCTGCAAGACCTGTGAGACAAGAAGGGCACACAAGTGCTTAGGTTAGTGGTCTTTATTTACAGTCTATGACTGTAACTGAGTGTGTGATTATTAAGCTCTTTAAACTCAGGTGTTATAGATTATGAACTGATATTAGAAATTTGTTATCAGATTTTAAGTGTTTAATCAGGCACATGAGTGTTTTGATTCTTTTAATCAATATTTAGACTTATGCAGAAGTATCAATTAGATACATGGTTTTTGTAATTAGAAGAAGATGTATTTGCATAATGTAATTTTAAGTGTACCAAACATTTTTGGATGATACAGATTCAAGCCACCAACAATTTTTGAAGCTGATTTTATTGGTCATTTAAATAACCTAAAATCGTACGAAATCCAAAGAGGCAGTTCTTCCATTCTTGTATTATTCTTTCCAATCCTAAGCATTTTAAGAGCACTTCTATGTCCTGTTAAACGCCCTTTAACCAACAGCTGATTTTTTGCTTAATTTAAACCATTTAACTCTTCAAGGAAGTAACGTGATCAGATTCTAACACATGGCACACTTCTGAAAAGTATTAAATCAGTTTTGCGCTAATTAATATAACATTATTTAGCAGTGGCAGTTTTTTCGTGTGTATACAGTCATTCACGGTAGCCCAGCTTTCTTGCTCTACACTGTCCGTTAACGGACAATGATTTGCAACAGTAAAATACTGAACTACTGATTGGAAGCTTTTACCCTTGGGCCCTTCAGCAAGGCCCTGAAAGTCACACTGAATAAACGTGTTTGCCAAATGCACAAATGTAAGTTAGTGAAAATTGACGACATACGACCATCACTGAAAAACACTAGTTGGATAGTGGACCATTTTCAGAACAGTAGGTATAGCAGTGTTGCTGGGTTTCAAAACACTGGACACAAAGTAAATGCAGCTCTGTGACTGTACCACAGTAGATTCAAGGTCTGAATAATGCTGCTGATGTAGCTCTCAAACAGTCAAATGCTCAAACAACAAAAGTGTCAGTTATATGTGCATGACTATGGTATTTGCATGAAACATGAATTTGATGTTAAAGAAACAAAACGCACTTAGATCGTAGGGTGGTGGATATATTGATCCTGGGCATATGCCAGCCAGTCAAGGCATAATGTCACATTCAAAAGCCCTGAAATATCTGCTCAGTGGTGCTCCTGCGATGGTTAAGAGGTTTTTTTTTTTAATTGGAAATAGCAATTTAATATCTGGATATCTGGTCTGTCACTTTTTACTGATAGTAGAATTAAGCTGAAACATTGGAAATAACGACACATCAGATACAGTCAGTAGTTGTATACCTATAATGGTAAATATGTACAATAATTTTATTGTAAGCAACCTCGATTTTAACAGTAGCTATATATACACACATATACATTTATTACGTAAATACACAACAATGCATATGTATATCTATAATGGTAAATGTTTACAATTATTTTCATTGTAAGCATATATATATATATATATTCCAGTGAATTACTAACTTAAGACTAACCCGGCTAGGCTAATAAGCTACCAACCATTGTTAGCAAAGTCGTTAAAATAGAATTAAAAGACAATATATGGCATTTTTCATACAACAATGTTTTAAAAAGGCTTTGAACAGAACTAAACCAACAACGACTGACAAATGTAAATGAATTATTTGGTTTAAATCATTAAATAAAATGTTTAGACACCCACCTTTACCGTATCCAGGAAATCACTAGATTCCGCCTTAGAACCGCCCTCCTGTGTTCTGATTGGTCGGCGCTCCTGTCTGTCACCCTCCTCCGGCGTTTCTGATTGGTAGTTTTCGAGTCCGCTAAAGTTACAACGACGGTGTTTTCATATGCAGCTACAGTTTAAAGGAACAGAGTGTTCAACTTCTGGAATTACTTTCCTTGGGAATTAATGGCATTTATATTATAATTCCTGTCTAAATAATAATTACAATACTAATAATAATGATAAACTAATATTAAACATATAAAACACACTTGTAGAGGTTGGATGGATAATGGATGGGTGGATTGATGGATGGATGGATGGATGGATGGATGATGGGTGGATGGATGGATGATAGATGGGTGGATGATGGATGGGTGGATTGATTTATTGATGGATGGATGGATGAGTGAATGGATGGATGGATGATAGATGGGTGGATGATGGATGGGTGGATTGATGGATGGATGGATGGATGGATGATGGATGGGTGGATGGATGGATTGATGGATGGATGGATGAGTGAATGGATGGATGGATGATAGATGGGTGGATGATGGATGGATGGATTGATGGATGGATGGATGGATGGATGATGGGTGGATTGATGGATGATGGATGGATGGATTGATGGATGGATGATGGGTGGATTGATGGATGATGGATGATGGGTGGATTGATGGATGATGGATGGATGGATTGATGGATGGATGGATGATGGGTGGATGATGGATGGATGGATGGATGGATGGATGGATGGATGGATGGATGGGTGGATTGATGGATGATGGATGGATGGATGAGTGAATGGATGGATGGATGATAGATGGGTGGATGATGGATGGATGGATTGATGGATGGATGGATGAATGGATGGATGATGGGTGGATTGATGGATGGATGGATTGATGGATGGATGGATGATGGGTGGATTGATGGATGATGGATGGGTGGATTGATGGATGGATGAGTGAATGGATGGATGGATGATAGATGGGTGGATTGAATGATTTCTGAAATGGTTCTTTTCATGACTATGATTGTATCACATTCTTCTTTTTGTCCATTTACTTCTTGTTTCTACCTAGTTTTGGACATTTGCCCTTGGTTCACAAGGGTCCTGTCAGGGAAATTAGTCAGCACATATATGCATTTATGGCCAAAACAGCTTATTCAATTTCCTGTGATAAACTACTGTTCTCTCATGTTTAGTTTTTTGTAGGTTTTCTGAAAATGTGACTAAATCTACTGGGTCAAAAAATATACATTTAATCATTTAAATGGGTGCTTGGCTTGGTGTCTGGATGGTTGGGAGGGCAAGTGGACAGAATTATGTTAACAAAATCAGCAAACATTTAAATCAAGCTTTTACATGCAATAGTTTTTTTTTTTTATTGCATTCCCTAAGCTCATGCAGATGTAAAGCTTGCAAGATTTAAAAAGCACAGTGTCACCTGTGATCCAGCACGGGCACAAAGAAATCGCTAGTTCAAATTATTCATATGAACTAATGAGGAATTAGAACAACATCTCACCAAGTGCCAAAAAAGTATGTGATAAATGGCTTTTATCTTGATCACTGGATCACAGACAGATAAATCCAAGAATATAAAATAACAATTAAAGCTTTAAGTGTTTCCAAGATCAGTCAATAATTTTGAAATGGAAGAAGCTTGGCACAACTTTAGCTGAATTGGGAATCCGATACCACAAGTGGTGTTGATCAGTGAGGTAAGAACAAACCCAATAGCTCCAAAAGTCCTGTGAGATGGAAGAAACTGAAGTCACTGCTGGAAAATGCATGACAGCCTGCTTTATGATTGCAAAACAGGTATATTCAGGACGTTCAGGTTTTTAATTCGTATTTAATATTCAAAAAACTCTAAAAACATGTTTTCACTTCATCATTATGGTTAAGTAAGTGCAGATTGATGGGTAAAAATGTCAATTATTACATTAATTTAAAATCGATCAACAAGTCTGAATACTTTCTGAATGCACAGTAAATCTTTATTGCCAGATTGAGGCATTTGAACAATTTTAAATTGAAAGTTTAATTATATTGTCATATTAGTACCTTATAAATAAACAATTGAATTAGGAATCGGTTTCAGTTTGAAAGGGCGTAGTGGACAAACACTTTCTGTCAATGACAGGTCTGGTGGCATTTGCATTTCCACAGCGTGTAGTAATAAAACCACAAAGAGGAAAAAGAAGGAAGCTTATCTTCAATATCAACAATTGTGGAATGACCGAGTTATTGAGGGCCAGTTATTGATGTAATAGTCTCCCATGGTTAAATTACTTTACCTTAGAGCTTTACTCTACATGTTTATAAACACATTCCTTAAACTCAGTACCTTTAAGGGCTGAAGCAGCTTGTTTGTTTAGTTTCCTGCTTAACTTTAATTGTTTAATATCTGTGTATATGAAATACATATGTGGCATATTGTTGAATTATCACTTTAATTGACCTTTAATTGACCTGAAACATAAAAAAGGTTCATAATAAATGGAGAAACATAATTATATACAATTTGATGGGTTTTAATGGAGCAATTTAAGCTAAGCAGTTCTAAGCTAAGATTTAAAATAAGATTATGAGTATGAATACAGATCTCTCAGATTTATTTATTTATTAGAATTTTAACATCATGTTTAAAGTCAAACACTGTTGTAGACAATTTAGTGTCTCCAATTCACCTCACTAGTATGTCTTTGTACTGTGGGAGGAAACTGGAGCTCCTGGAGGAAACCCACACAGACACGAGGAGAACATGAAAACTCCACACAGAAAGGACCCGGACCACCCCACCTGGGGATCGAACCCAGGACCTTCTTGCTGTGAGGCAACAGTGCTACCCACTGAGCCACGATGCTGCCCCAGATCTCTCAGATAACTTTGAATAATCATAAATGTAAATTTTGTTTGATGTTTACATTGATCAAAATATGACTTAATGCAAAATATCAACATTCATTCTCATAATTATTTTTTATATTAATTATACTCCAGCATCTTAGCCTGAGCCTGAAGTCCAGTACCTCTGGTGTCTGTATGTGTCCTACTGATTCATTTTAATTAATTGTGGACCCAACAGGTTAATTTTTAGTAAGAGTTTAAGGGACTTCATCCAGGGCCTGACCACGGTATCTTAGCAGAGCTGGGATTTAAATTCATGACCTGCTGATTGGTAGTTTGAATTAGTTTGAATCAGTATTAAATCCAGAGATATGATGTCCACATTTCTACTAAATAATAGCTTGCTTTAGTTTTAATAATTAAGTCAAACACTTTATGTAAAGTATCTGTGGTAATTGTGGCAATAGAACTTAATGACTTGATTTTTTTCAATGTATTTAAATGTATCAGGAAACATTAATGATAATGGGAATGTTTATGGAAAGCACACCTTCCTCCTCTTCTTACAAACCAGCTTTGAGTTCAGATTGGGAAATTCGGCCACATTGAGCATGTTATTTCCTTATTGGTGCACCACTAGTCTGAGGTTCCCTTGTAACTTATAATTTATTTGGAAAATACAGTCGAAAAAGAAAAGACACACAAAAGTCAAAGTCTTGTACAGCTTGTTTATCAGGATTACTGATGCTGGAAATATCATTTTAAAACGTTACATGGTAACTTACTGTCATTCAGCTTACTTAGCACCTACAGCACAACGATGGATTAATAAATAACAATAAATATTCCCTTCATATAAATAAATAAGTTAATAAATACGTTACATATTCAAATTTTGAAGATATTTTCTAAATTAGCAAGCTATGATCATAGCTACAGTACAATATTCATAAGAACTAGTCTTTAAAAGGCAGCACTTGAACACATTTTGACCAACATGATCACAACATCATTTCCTCCTCTGCGTCCTCTGCATCCTCGTCTAGGGCGGCGACTGGAGCGAATGCAAATGGTTGAAGACGCGAGCCGTTATGATGGAGAAGGAGTACAGTCGCTCTACACTGTCCCTGCACAGGTAGCCTTCGGTCATCCAACTGTCGACACGCAGAGGTGCAGGGGGTTCGACTGGTTCCTGTGGGACGGGAGACGTGGGTTAGCAAGAACAATTCAGCAGCTGCCAGTTTTACCAATTTTATCTAAGTTCAACATACAGATGACATAATGAAAAATTAATAAAGAAATAGATAAATGAGTGGAGAAAGATGGGTACAGATACAGTGGGGGGTGGTTGCTGGCATGGTTTGGGTTCCTTAGAGAGGAGTCACCGCAAATCAATACAAATCTATTCTAACCGATTGTTGGTCAATATGATGGAACTTTTCCATCCTGACTGGAGCTGTCTCTTCCAGGATAACAATGCCTTCATCCACAAGGTCACTGAATATGGTATTTTGGACATTTTAACCAAAGAATAATGTCTCCATGTCTCTGTTACAGTTTTAGAGACGAGTAGACCTGGGTACGGCACCACCCAGATATATTGGGTGTAAGGCAAGGATACACTGTGGACAAAGCACCAATTTCCATCTTTTTTTACATTTTTAAGGCAATGTAGTGCAGCCAGTTCATCTTGTGCATGTTTTAGAAATGTTGGAGGAGACTAGAATGCATGGAAAAACCTACACAGACATGGGTAGAACATGCCAAACTCCTCACAAATAGTGACCAAAGATGATTATTAAACCCAGGTCCCCAGAATCCATGTTGCTCTTTGGCATCCACTCTTTAATGTTATTATTATTATTATATCCCTTAATTTCATAAAATACATAGAGGCACTTATGTCCAAAATACAGATCCATGCTCCTTTTCCATGCTCCTACATTGTTTGTTATCTGAAAATAGGCTTAAAGTATGAAAGCACGAGCCACACTAGGCTCCAGGCGGCAGGTTGAGCCTCTGTTTTAGTTCGTTTTTAAGTGACTGGAGGTTTTAGAGCATTTATTCTTTCTGAGTCCCACGAATTAAGACTATTAAAGGCACTTTAAAGTTAAAGATGTGAAAATGCTTAGATTTTTTTTTCTATGCCTGAAGTATAGGTTTAAACACGTTTTTATTGATTACAGTCATTGATTGCTTTGGTGGCTTTTGAATTACATCTGAGCATCCAGATAAATCTTGTCTTAACATGAAGTAACAGCTTGGGTTTACTTGGTGCCCTTGGAAAAGGGCTTCTGTTCCACGCACTTATTAATGTGTGCAGTAAATCTAGGCCTCTTGATATGGGCACAGAGATTATGAAACTTTTTACCATTGCTGTATGTGTATTTTGACAAAGCACATTAAACCTACAAGCTACTAAAATAAAGTGCATTCATAAAAGGTTTTTGGGCAAAGATGTTCAGAGAAGGGTCATATATACAGTATATTATAATAAATAAAAAAACATAACATGGTTACCTTCAGTGTATTCATCAATCGTTTGGTCACTTCAGCCACAGCGGTAGCGTTTATTCTCCACTTGTTGCAGTTTGTATTTTGTCCCTGAAACAGTCCACTGTCTCCAAATATCCGGCTGTAGTTTTTCAAAGCAAGAACGATTCTCGACAGGCAGGGCTGAAGAAAACAGGAATAACAGCAGTCAGTTAAATAATAACAATAATAATCACTTTAAATGTTTATTTTTGCACAGGATCTTTTCATGTTTATAAGACATTTATTTTTTATTTTCTGTCTTTTTAAATATTCTATATATTTATATTTATATATATTTTATTACTCTATTCTAGCCGTAACAGAAGAAATGCAGAATAAGAATTCTGTTGTTCAGTGTAACAGACTGTATATTGTAAATATGACAATAAACTCTTGAATCCTGAATCTAATATCACGTCAACTTATTAATTCTTGTGAGCCAATATCTGATCCTTGTGGCATTTACATGGTAAATAAATGTTTTAAAAATCCTATATCCTACTGTGCAGGTCTGGAAATAAACTATATACATTCCTAATCCAGTGTTTGCACCCTGTCCACTGTTTCTAGGGGTTTCTTCTGTAAAACCTGGGTCCTTAAAGTGTAAGAACTTTTGGACTATGTAAAACTCATTTAGATCCTCACTGATTTGACGAATTACCTCTGGATTTTCCTGAAGGTTGTCAGGATTACAGTTGTCCTCTGGCCTGATCATCAATGGGGGGTCAGTAACCCCAACCACCACCTTCGGGATCTCCACCTGAATGAAGCAAAATATTGTAAGAATAATGATAAATCACATCAGTGTCCATTCCAACTCTCAAAAACATTCAGAAGCTAAACTGGCTTGAGATATCTTTGGATAAACGTGAGGGGTAAATTAGTCTGGCGCCCTGGCTAGGATGTTTCTTCCCTATGCAGTGTTTTCTCGTGTGACCGAACCCACTGTGACCCTGACAGGGATGAAGAAAATTCCAAGTCACGAGTCTTGCAGAGTGCTAAATCATTCCTCCTCTGCTCCTCTCACCCAGACTCCCCAAAATAATCCAGACAACCTGACAAATCCATTACCATTTTAATTATTTTACCATGCTATTACTATCATTCATTCATTGTCTGTTTTGCCACTGCTTTATTCTACTTGACAGGTCACCAGTCCATCACAGGGCAACCACACACACAGCAATTTTAGTATCTCCAATTCACCTGATTACAGGCCTTTGTACTATGGAAGGAAACCGGAGCTCCCAAAGGAAACACACACACACACAGGGAGAACATGCAAACTGCACACTGAAAGGACCTAGACTTCTTGACCTAGGACCTTCTTGCTGTGAGGCTACAGTGCTACCCACTGAGCCACCGTGCCATCATAGCAAACCAGCATCCATGGCAAAATTAACCCAGCATAATGTAATATGGACAATGGTTAAACTAAATAAGCCAACTAGTTGGGTTAAAATAACCCAGTATTTGTTCTGTCCAATATTTAGCCAGTGCTGGGTTGCCAAACAATTAACCCAGGCTGGTAGTTTCTAGAGCGCACTTATTATGTCAATAACAACACCTAGAACGTTTTTATCTCTTATATCAATAATAAAACATCATCAACAGGTTAAACTGAATTTTAAGGCAGATTTAAGCAGACAGATGTGCATGATGACAGTACTGACCTGGTAATAAAGCTCTCTCGCCTGTTGATTGAGTCTCAGAGCCAGACTTCTGCTCTCATCATGGTCCATCTCCCTGATGCGCACCGGAGCTGCGAGCGCGCAAACGCAGCACCAAACCCAGAGCAGGAACAAGCGAAACAGACCCATGTTTACAACACAACAGTTAGTGAATGACTACAAATGACTTTTCTAACGATTATCCTCTGTCTGTCACACTGCGCCAGATCATTGCACTGGTATTCCTACATGCGCACTTTATTTATAGGGGTGGTGAGTCACGTGAGGAGTTTCCCGCCAGCGCAGGCAGGTAAAGGTTTCCACTAAATCCCATAGTTCAATTGTGTTGTGTACACACACACACACACACACACACACACACACGCACGCATCTTGACCATTACATTACATCATTACACTCGAGTGGGTGGAGTGTGTGCGTGCTCAATTCACCATCACCAAATCCCAGTGCGCAAGAAGATAAATAAAGAATAAACTTTACTTTTAAAATAAATTAATATTTTAATACTGATTATATAATTTTATACCATGATTGTTGTTAATAAACTTGGTGCAATTAATTATATATGGACAAAAGTATAGGGACACCCCTTCTAATATTTGAATTCACGTGTTTCAGCCATAACAGTTGCTAACAGGTGAAATAAATCAACAATATAAAAGAAATTCTATGCTTCAAACTTTGAAGCAACAGTTTAGGGAAGGTCCTGTTCAAGCATGACTGTGCCCCTGTACACCAAGCAAGCTCTAAAAATCTAAGGAAACTCCAGTGGCCTGCACAGAGCTGGAACTGGAACATCAGTGCCCAGCCATACGAATGCTCTTTCCACTGAATGGGCACAAATTCCCTTAGACATACTTCATACTTCAGTATTGTGAGAAGCCTTTTCAACAGAGTAGCTGTTGTTATAGCTGGGAAAATCACATAGAAGTCACTCATTTTTAATACCTTTAGTTTTTTTTGTTTCAAATAAGATGTCCGACAAGCTCATGGTCAGGTGTCCAAATACTGGTGTATATATAATAATATGCAGTAATAGTGTATATATAACTTATATAATCAGGTGATGTACTGATATACAAATAGATGCAGAGATGATTATCCATCAGGTTCTTCGATCTCTACAAAAAACACTTTAATCTGACCACTGGGTCTTTTCTTACCTCTCTGTCCCTCCTGCATGGATGCTCGTTTTAAGGTTTATGGTGGTGCCGAGCCTCTTCCATTTCAAAATTATTAAGGCCAGTGTGGTTTTGGTACCACAAATCCTTAGATATTGTTTTATTTCCTTTCCCTGATTTACACCTTGCCACAAATTTCATTTTACAAATCTACAGACGGTTCTTCGGACTTCATGGCTCGGTGTTTGTTCTGACAGTGAAGCGTAAATTGTGGAGCTTGATAGACTTGTGTTTGCGCCTTCTAAAATTATGTCTAATTAATTGAAATCACAACAAGTGAACTTAGACAGTTTTATACACACCTCAAGAAAATAAAATACACTTGATCATAATTTGGAGTGCCAAAGAAAAGGGTCTGAATACTGTCAGTATATACATATACAGTACAATGAAATTCTTTCTTCGCATGTCCCAGCTTGTTTGGAAGATGGGGTCAGAGCGCAGGGTCAGCCATCGTACGGCGCTCCGGAGCAGACAGGGTTAAGGGCCTTGCTCAAGGACCCAACAGTGGCTGCTTAGCAGAGCCTGTATTTGAACCGCCAATCTTCCAGGTAATAGCCCAAATCTCTACCCACTAGGCTACCACTGTCCACTGTTTTGCGAATAAGAGATTGTTTATTTGTCTATTCAAATTGTTTTTTGCATTTTTTGTACTATATTCACACTGTCTCAAACTGTGCTGTACAGTTTCATCTCTAATTGGACAACACGTGACTTTGTGTATAATTAATTGGTTATTTTATTTACTTTTGTGTGGACAGGAGAAATTATATTTTCTTGACCATTCTGATGAACTGTGCATGAATAATCTGAATCAAGTTTTTCTGGATTTCTTTGACCTCTGATGAAATTGTTTTTGTGCACAGAATGGGGAAATTTCTGATGCTAGAGTTAATAAGCATCAGTATCAGTAAATGAAGCTTTAAAGTTCAATTAAAAAAATAGCTGTGTCACAGCCTTATCATAAACGTGGTATTACCAATTACTATGTTATTACATCACCTTAATGCTGGTCATCTTAATCTTGATTTACACATCAGCAAAAAAAAAAAAGCCTTTTTCTTTTGCTTAAGTTCATTAATTTTGCTGTTCAGTTGTACCATTCTAATTATTTAATTTCATTTAATTTAATTTCATGTGTGGCACCAAAACTAGTGCTTAATGTTACTGCTTTAAATGTATATCTTTATTCAACTGCCTGTAAAGTGACGTGTCAATAATAAATATTACACTGACAAAGCCGTCAGTTTGTCCAATTTTAATGACAAAGTGTAAATATTTTAGTAGGAGCACAGAACAACAGCCACACTGTTCTCTTTCATTCACCCATTAGTAGCCAAATAAAACAGGTCTGTCATTTTTTAATGGTTATGTACTAAAGCCTTACAGCAAGAAGGTCCTGGGTTCGATCCCCAGGCGGGATGGTCAGGGTCTTTTCTGTGCGGAGTTTGCATGTTCTCCCCGTGTCTGCGTGGGTTTCCTCGGGGAGCTCCGGTTTCCTCCCACAGTCCAAAACCATGCAGTCGAGTTAATTGGAGACACTGAATTGCCCTATAGGTGAATGGCTGTATTGGTGTATATGTGTGTGTGTGTGTGTGTGTGTGTGTCTTGTGCCCATTAAAAAGCTGGGATAGGCTCCAGCACCATGCGACCCTAACTGGATAAGCGGTTAAGACAGTAAGTGAGTGAGTGAGTGAGTGAGTGAGTGTACTGAAGCATACACTCCCTATAGGGGCACGGTCACGTTCTGCAATTTATAAGGTTGCGAAATCAGAAGGCTGTTTGACACCAAGACTTTGGAAAAATACTTATTTTTCTCTAATATATTTGCAAGAAGAAGCCAGAGAAAGCTTTGTGTGTCTGTAACGTGCGGATAGAGAGAATGGTCTCTGGTTCAGCTTTCAAAAATCAGTATAGTGACATAAAGTATAAAGATTGTGATTTATCTGTAAAAGAAACTGAGAGTCTGAGATACGTAATAGCAGTTGTAGCCTAGCGGTTAAGATACGCTGGTTTAAGTCTCACCACTGCCAGGTTGCTGCTGTTGGGCTCTTGAGCAAGGCCCTTAACCCTCAAATACTCAGACTGTATAAGGTCACAGTACTGTAAGTCGGTTTGGATAAAGGCGTCTGCTAAATACTGAAAATGTAACAGTTTGTTTATTAAGATTTTAACGTCATGTTTTACACTTTGGATACATTCATGACAGGAACGGTAGTTACTCATTACACAAGATTCATCAGTTCACAAGGTTATATCAAACACAGTCCTGGACAATTTAGTGTCTCCAGTTGACCTAACTTGCATGTCTTTGGACTGTGGGGGGCGGCACGGTGGCTAAGTGGGTAGCACTGTTGCCTCACAGCAAGAAGGCCCTGGGTTCGATCACCAGGTGGGGCGGTCCGGGTCCTTTCTGTGTGGAGTTTGCATGTTCTCCCCATGTCTGTGTGGGTTTCCTCCCACTGTCCAAAGACATGCAGGCAAGGTGAATTGGAGATACAAAATTGTCCATGACTGTGTTCGATATAACCTTGTGTAAGTGATGAATCTTGTGTAATGAGTAACTACCGTTCCTGTCATGAATGTAACCAAGCGTGTAAAACATGACGTTATAATCCTAATAAACAAACAAAAGATTGGACTGCGGGAGGAAGCCCACATGGAGAACAAAATATAAAACTCTGGTATTACACAGTTTCTTCTACTCTAAAATAAAGACAACAGAACCTCTTTTAAAGCCATATAATGGTTAAACGATTTAGTGTGAATAATAAATCAAGTGCGAGTGTGAACCCATCCTTGGAAACACAAAATCAAACAAAGTCTCTTTGTTTTGGAATTTCTAAAGTGCAGCTATAAATGATGCACTAACAATTGATGTTGCAAAAGAGAGAAAAATTCCTTTCCACTCCACTCGTAATATCGGTGCTTCCTGTTCAGATGGAGTGTAATGAGTTTATCAGACGGTGTGGTTGCTGTTTGGCAACTTTCCACTGTTAGACAAAAATAAAATGAGAAGTGAATCACTCTAGTTTGATAAGTGGCTTGAGGACGCACATTTTTAATATTATGTCACCTGCTGAGGTCAAAAGGTTTTATGCACTTGTTTAATGTCACGGTGGTCTTTAAATTTCTGTGTCATTTCTGTGACTGTACTTTTCTGTGACTTGATTATTTCCCCGAGATCTCCTCACAAAAGGGACCTTGGCTGCCCGGCTAACAAACCATAGCCTAAAAAATTCATTTAAAATATTTATTTATTAATGTATTAGGATTGTAATATCATGTTTTACACACTTTGGTTCTATTCATGACAGGACAGGTAGTTATTGGTTATACAAGATTCATCCGTTCACAAGTTCACCTTACTTGCACTGGAGCTCCTGAAGGAAACCCACACAGACACGGGGAGAACATGCAAACTCCACACAGAAAGGACCCGAACTGTTCCACCTGGTGATCGAACCCAGGGCCTTCTTGCTGTGAGGCGACAGTGCTACCCAGTGCTGATATGAGTTGCATATGGTGTAATGCATTTTAATTAAATCTTTTAGGCATGTATGTAAGGTGCTGATGTTTAATATTTCATGTCATACATCAAGCATAAGAATTGATTACAGCCTCTGACATCAGGACATCATCAGTAATAATGTTTTAATTAGAAAATGAGGTAAAAAAAAAGTCCAAGCGTTTGGTGATTTAATGTTTAAAACTCATGCCGAATCATCACATTACAGTCAATCCACTTCCCATCTTATTTTCAGAAGTACAACTGAACTGTGTCAAATATTAACCACATTAAATAATGATTTCATTATACTGTTTGTGAAAAGGAAGCGCTGATTTTACGTTTAGACTGAAAAGGAAAATTCCAAAATATATGTACAAGTTTCGAAAAATTCAAAAATAAATGTAAAAATTAAAATAACTTTTTAAAATGAAATGTTCCAGGTTCCTATGTTTGATTTATATATTTCCCTTTATTTATTTAGGTCTATCTTATGTCATTTCCATTTTATGTCACTTTATTCTAGTCAGGTTTGGATTTGGGTTATAGTGTCAATAATTAGGATTTAAAGTTTATTTATAATAGAACATTTGTCTCTTATGTGACACCAGAATTTAAAGGCTTCAATTTGATTTACTTAAATAATATTTTAAACTGAATTTATACTTCAGAACAGTGAATGTGAACTGAATTAATACTTTGAGGTTTAAAAGCATTAAAATCATTAATTGGGCGGCACGGTGGGTCATGGGTAGCACTGTCATCACAGCAAGAAGGTCCTGGGTTCAATCCCCAGATGGGGCGGTCCGGGTGCTTTCTGTGTGGAGTTTGCATGTTCTCCACGTGTCTGCGTGGGTTTCCTCCAGCAGCTCCGGTTTCCTCCCACAGTCCAAAGATGTACAAGTGAGGTGAATTGTTTGACATTATAAACTTGGGAACTGATGAATCTTGTGTAATGAGTAACTACCGTTTCCTGTCATGAATGTAACCAAAGTGTAAAACATGACGTTAAAATCCTAATAATATAAAATAAATAGGAGTCCAAGCGTTTGGTGATTTAATGTTTAAAACTCATGCCAAATCATCATATTACAGTCATTCCACTTCCCATCTCATTCTCAGAAGTACAACTGAACTGTGTCAAATATGAACCACATTAAATAATGATTTCATTATACTGTGGAAGGAAGCGCTGATTTTACGTTTAGACTGAAAAGGACATTTTTGTTTAAAAATTCTAAAGTATATGTACAAGATTAAAAAAAATAAACAATAATCTAAATAACATTTTTAAATGAATATATTTTTTTCAGTTTAACAGTATTTCCCTATATTTAGGTCTATGGCACTTTATTCTAGTCAGGTTTGGACTAAACTATGGTTTAAAGTTTATTTATAAGATAATATTTTTTCTGTGTCACCACAGTTTAAGGGCTACAGTATTCATTCATTCATTCATTTATTTATCCGCTTATCCAATTAGGGTCGCAGGGGGGTGCTGGAGCCTATCCCAGCTTTTCAATGGGCGCAAGGCACACAGTAACACCCTGGACGGGACGCCAGTCCATCGCAGGGCATACACACACATTCACCTCTAGGGCAGTTCAGTGTCTCCAATTAACCTGACTGCATGTTTTTGGACTGTGAGAGGAAACCAGAGCTCCCGGAGGAAACCCACACAGACACAGGGAGAACATGCAAACTCTGGGGATCGAACCCAGGACCTTCTTGCTGTGAGGCGATAGTGCTGCCCACTAAACCATCGTGCTGCCGCAGGGCTTCAATATGATTTACTTAAATTATATTAAACTGAATTTTTATTTCAGAACAGTGAATGTAAAAGAAATTTATACTTTGAGGTTTTACAGCATTAAAATTGTTAATTCATCTGGAAATAAAGTAAAAAGTATTGAAAATTTCAACCCAGCACATTTTTAGAAAACCCATTATTAAACAACCTAAATTTATAAGTATTTATGTGCACATCTGACATTAACTGAAGTTACCCTGAGAAAACACTTATGTTTGATATGTGTTGATAAGCCTGTTGGTGGGTTTCCCATGATGATCAGTCCTGAACAATGAACCTGTCACATTTCCAGTGAAAGAACCGAACTCATCGACAGGCAGCTCATTCAGAATTTCCATCATTGTGCATTGTTTTGTTTTTTTCTGCTTTTCCTACAATCCTGGACCCAAGCACTTTTGGTTTCCTCCTGTAAAAGTTGGCCAAATATTGTTATCTTTCACTGCGGTTCAGATGAAAAGCTCTGGGCTTTGTGTGCGTGGAGGAAGTGAGAGTACAACATGTAAAATGATTACGCTGGAGATCTATTGGTCATGTTTATTACTCAGCACTGAGTCAGCACTACGTTTCCTCTCACTACTCCACAGCCGGATCATTCACACAATAATAGAGCATTAGGGTGAAAATGTAAATATAAAATTCACATCACTGATAAATGTATCGGAACTTGAATGAATGCACCAGTTTATTATTGATACAGATTTGCAGCATTTCACAGATGCTTTTATTCAAGCATTTACTGAATACAATGCAAGCAATTGAGGGTTACAAGGGACAACAGTGGCAGTTTGGCAGCACTGGTTTGCAGTGATTACTAGTCTAATATCTAAGCTACTGAACTACCACAGCACTTTAATTGAAGAAAATGTACTTCCAGACTGTTAGCAGTAAAAGGTACAGAAACCAACAAATATCATGTATCCGGTGGTGCATCAGTGCCTAGAGCATGTTTGACCCACAAATGTGTGAAGATACCATTAATGTGTCAGTGCACAAGGGGATACTGGGAAATTCCACTAGCAAAACTGCGGCGATTATTATCCTCAGTTTCCAAATGCTAAAAAGTGTAATTAATACAAGTGTCAATGTGAGATATTCTGCTGAAAGCATCAGGTTAAACACTGGAAATCTTTTCTTTGTACTTTGTCCGTTTCAAGAGAATGAACAAATCACAGATTCTTCTTTTTATTGTATATTACAAAATGTCCCAAGTTTTCCAGAACTGGGGTTTGTAAATTCCACCCTGCCACTGCATCTCACAGCTCACAGATGCTTCCTCTGTATTTACTATTAGGGGCTATATAGGGGCTTACTATAGGGGCAAATGCACACAGACTTTTATTGTAGTGGTAAAGTAAAACACAACTGCATATGTACAAGGGCCACAAAATTGTTTACAGTTCTCATATAGTTATAGTTCTCATATAGTTATAGTTCTCATATAGTTACAGTTCTCATATAGTTACAGTTCTCATATAGTTACAGTTCTCATATAGTTATAGTTCTCATATAGTTACAGTTCTCATATAGTTATAGTTCTCATATAGTTACAGTTCTCATATAGTTACAGTTCTCATATAGTTATAGTTCTCATATAGTTACAGTTCTCATATAGTTACAGTTCTCATATAGTTATAGTTCTCATATAGTTACAGTTCTCATATAGTTATAGTTCTCATATAGTTACAGTTCTCATATAGTTACAGTTCTCATATAGTTATAGTTCTCATATAGTTACAGTTCTCATATAGTTATAGTTCTCATATAGTTATAGTTCTCATATAGTTATAGTTCTCATATAGTTACAGTTCTCATATAGTTACAGTTCTCATATAGTTATAGTTCTCTTATAGTTACAGTTCTCATATAGTTACAGTTCTCTTATAGTTATAGTTCTCATATAGTTATAGTTCTCATATAGTTACAGTTCTCATATAGTTACAGTTCTCATACAGTTATAGTTCTCATATAGTTATAGTTCCCATATAGTTACAGTTCTCATATAGTTACAGTTCTCATATAGTTACAGTTCTCTTATAGTTATAGTTCTCATATAGTTACAGTTCTCTTATAGTTATAGTTCTCATATAGTTACAGTTCTCTTATAGTTATAGTTCTCATATAGTTACAGTTCTCTTATAGTTATAGTTCTCTTATAGTTATAGTTCTCATATAGTTATAGTTCTCATATAGTTATAGTTCCCATATAGTTACAGTTCTCATATAGTTACAGTTCTCATATAGTTATAGTTCTCATATAGTTATAGTTCTCTTATAGTTACAGTTCTCTTATAGTTATAGTTCTCATATAGTTACAGTTCTCTTATAGTTATAGTTCTCATATAGTTACAGTTCTCATATAGTTATAGTTCTCATATAGTTACAGTTCTCATATAGTTACAGTTCTCATACAGTTATAGTTCTCATATAGTTATAGTTCCCATATAGTTACAGTTCTCATATAGTTACAGTTCTCATATAGTTACAGTTCTCTTATAGTTATAGTTCTCATATAGTTACAGTTCTCTTATAGTTATAGTTCTCATATAGTTACAGTTCTCTTATAGTTATAGTTCTCATATAGTTATAGTTTTTAGAACATTAAAAAGTAATGTTTACTTTAAAATACATTTCTACAAAATATCATTAAAATTATATTTGTGTATAATTGCATGTATTTGTAAAACTGTATTATACAGTGGAGCTTCATTATTACAGATATAATTAATATCAGGTATTTGATGTAGAAGATATGAACAGCCAGTCCTCGGCTTTTAAATGATTAAATATTTGGTTGGTAGGGAACCTAAGCAGGATCATCCAAACCTTAGTAAAATACACAAAACTGATGACGGCATTTTCTCAATGTACCTAATGTGACTTTTTTAAAACTGAGTTTCATTTGATAAGTGATGGAACAGATGAGTGTAATAATCAGTGACTCAAAAAGTACAGCATTAAAACACCAGATTGATTTACTTTGCGTCCCTGCATGAAACTTCAGTATCTAATCTGATGTTTAAATTTTACGTAAGAGGTGGGGAAAGTTTATTTTTTATATGCTGTTTCATTTGACGCTATTGTAAGTTGTGGAGACTACTGAATCACACAACATCCAATCAAGCTGTTGATTTCTATAAAAAAAATATGTAGGGTGGTTACAGACATAATACTACCACTACTACTACTACTACTACTACTACTAATAATAATAATAATAATAATAATATTGTTTGTTGTTTATGTCAACTGTGTTAAGACTGTTTAGGCTTATACAATTCCTAAATGCATAAAACCCCAAAAAAGAGCAGAAAACAAATATGTTTAAGATAAAAAGTATTATGTAATATACTTAGGCCAGGCCTAATGTGTTAAAAAAAAAAAGATAATTATCAATACAAAAAAGTAATAATAAAGAGAAATAACACTGGAAACAATATTGTAGCTATAAAATTGCTTCATTTACATTTTCTGCATTTAGCAGACGCCTTTATCCAAAGCGACTTAAATTACCGTGTACAGTCTGAGCAATTGAGGGTTAAGGGCCTTGCTCAAGGCACCACAGCAGCAGCCGGGCAGTGGTGGGGCTTGAACCAATAACCTTCTGATTACTAGTCCAGTACCTTAACCACTAGGCTATGGCTTGCCCTTTCTAGTCTTTCCAGTAAAAATGGAAACCTTTCCAGTAAAAATGAAGATTTTATACATACAGTATATCACAAAACATAGATTTTAAAATGGATATTTAAGTAAAATAATAAGAAAAATAATAATAAAACGTTTTTAGAAAGGTTACTGGATTAAAATGTTACTGTTAATCAAGAAACAAAGAGATTAGTAGCTTCAATACTCAAACTCGCATGTCTGGTACTAACAACTAAGGCATTTAAATAATTTTTAATTTAAATATAAACAATTCAATTCATTAAAATGTGCAAAATGTTTGCAGGATCACAAAAGCATCACATTTATTATAGAGTACAGTGTGGTGTCAGCATTTGGACATGAAGCTTACAGTGAAAGTTCACTCAAGTAAACGAGTAAAATGTTTTATTTTTGCGTTTTAAATAGCGAAATAAAACAAAGATAAATTAATGCAGTAAAAACTAATTGCACAATTACAGCAAACCGGATACAGTTAAGTTTACAGCGGTTATTGTGTAAGGCGGCGTCTTAAAAAATACTTCTTCTAATATATAGTGCACTGCTATAGAGTATAAACGCGTTTGGTTTATACCCTTCGTAGGGCACCTTTACAGGGAGTCGTACTATATTTGGGATTCAGCCTCAGTGTGTTATTGTTTTGAATGAGAAAATGATGTGCATGCCGGAGCGAGGCTAATCCTGAGTGTTTTATTCTACAAGAGTATGATTGTAGCCTATCCACGTATGTAACTATTTAACTAAAAGTATCGTAGAGATTTCAAATAATAAACATGTGTTAATGTGGATTAAGTTTGTTCTGCTCGGCTTATTCTAACGGTGCTAGCTAGCGATGCTAATTTGCTAATTATTTGTGCTAGCTAGTAAGATAGCGAATATCGGTTTAGAAGAATTATTATAATAATAATTATTATGATCATATGTCGCATTATTTTGGGAGGTTTATTATTGTGAATAAATGTCTGATATATCAGTGGGGGAACGTCGTGGGATTTAAGACTTTAATGAATGCAATCTGAAGTCAAAAGTGTACAAATTCAATCCAAAAATATTGGGACAGTAGGAGAAATATAAATAATATAAAATAAAGTCAGTAATAGCTTTTAAAAACCGTTTTAATCAGTATTTGAAAACAGGACATGTTTAAACACCGTCAGGACAGAGAATTGACTTTAAAACCTTCTGTAAAGGTTTCGGAACTAAATACACCTGTATACAAATACAAATTTAATGAGATTTTTGCCTCATAAAACACATATAAACACGTATATTGCTGTTCTTAATTGGCAGTTGTAGCCTAGCGGTTAAGTTACTGGACTAGTAATCGAAAGGTCGCTGGTTCAAGCCCCGCCACTGCCACTGTTGGGCCCTTGAGCAAGGCCCTTAACCCTCAATTGCTTAGACTGTACACTGTCGCAGTACTGTAAGTCACTTTGGATAAAAGCGTCTGCTAAATACTGAAAACGTAAATAATTGGAGACAGGTCTGGACTACAGACAGGCCAGTCTATCACCTGCTGCCACACTGTTGTACAGTGCTGAATGTGACTTGGTATCGTCTTGAGAAAACAAGCAGGGTCGTCCCTGAACTTCCCTAAAAAGCCTTTGTCTAGGTGGCAGCATGTGTTGCTTTGAAATGTGAATGTTCTTCAAGTATTGATGTAATGACACCTTTATACATAAGTTATTCACGACTGGCTTTTCAACTTTGCATTGGTAACAGCTGGGTGGTCATTTAACGCAAATGTAAACAGTTTTTAATTCGGACCCGTGAAACCACAGCACACGTTTTCACTTTATGTCAGTCCGACTCAAATAAAGTTGCCGGTCCTTCTGGGTTCTGTTGATGTATGAATTTGTGTAGATGTGTTGTTTACTGACGGTCTTTTTCCTAACACATGTGGTTCATTACTGAGGCTTCTTGGATTTTAATGCTGTGCCATGCCATCATGCTTCAGTTTTTAGCATCTTGCTGTATTTGGACAGTGGTAACCTAGTGGGTAGGGCTTTGAGCTAGTAACTGAATGGTTGAGAGTTTGAATCCCAGCTCTGCCATGCAGCCACTGTTGGGCCCTTGAGCAAGGCCCTTGACTCTCTCTGCTCCATGCAGAGACCACTTCCAACCACTTCCAAACAAGCTGGGATATGCAAAGAAAGATCTGTATATGTATAAATGACAAATAAAGGCGTTCTACTGTATTGTTGGGAGTTAAGAGCTGCTTTAAAAAGCAAGCTTAGAATGTAAACCCTGCCCAGACCCCCAAATAACATACTGTTCTAATATATTTAGAGCAAAGATGTGGTTAAATTTAGTGTAGTTGGTGTACCACCTTACAAATGAACAATATTGGACATTTAGACACATGGACACTGTTTTGATGGTTATATATTGGCATAGTTATAGATTATGACTTCTGTCTTCAACAGGATCGTCCCTATGATGAACTTTGAGGGCCTGGATCCAGCCCTGGGCGATTATGCGGCCAGCCTACATGGAGGCCTGGAGCCTGGTCTGGACTCTTCGCTGGACCCGGCCCTGCTTCAGGCCGTGGAGCTAAACCCGGATGGCCTGGCTGTACCCGTGGCAGAACCTGTGCACCTGATGGAGGGCATGTACTCTGAGCTGCACAGCGTGGCCTCTGAGGTCGGAGTGCCGGTCACAGCCACACACTTCGACCTGCACGAGGAGCTGCTGTGGATCGGGAACCATCGGGTACGAAGTGCAAAGTTTAACATTAGGACAACCTAATGAACAACATGGCAAACTAACGTCTCACGATAGAGGTTGTCAGGCACCCCTGTGATCAGCTGCCCTCGTAGGCGTTTTGACCGGTCAGCAGAGGCCGCAGTAGCTTGAGTGACGAGGAACCCTGTGTTAGCCAAAACAGCCCAGCCACTGGGAGGTGCACTTGTCAGTGGGCTCTCAGTGCTACTTCCAAGCCCTGATTTAAACTAGGAGGGTTGCATCAGGAGGGGCAGCTGACATAAAAACTGTGCCAAGTCTTAAATAGGGAGCAACCAAAAGAAGAAAAATGTAAATTGAGGATACATGCACCCTGTCTGTAATAGTCTCCATTTGTTATATTTATTACATATTTGGTATTCTAGGAATATTTAATTCTTCAAACACTTTCATTCTTTGGCTTTATTAATGGTAAAATATAAATGGGTTTCTTCTTCTTTCACAGGGACACGCAAGCTCCTTTTTCGGGCCCACCATGGGGCGTAACTCGTCCTTCCAGGTTCACCTGGCTGATGACATCCGGCACATTCAGAGCATGGACACGGGCGTCCTGTTTCTGACCAAGAGTAACCTGAAGTGCCTTACACGCGGGGGCCTGATCATGTTCGACTACCCGTTAGTTTCACATCAAAACACACACACACACACCATAGCTATGAGTTTGTAAAGGATTTACGATACTAATGAACACAGTAGATTTCCATAAGAAGGTTAAACAGAGGAAAACCCCCATAACATATTAAAGATAGTGTGAAGAAGTAAAGAAGTCACAGAAAGAGAACAGTTTCAAGTCCTAGCACGGTCATGAAATACACAGCCACATAAATGTATGTGTTTGGACGTTTTAGGATGGAGGAGAGTACCGACATGCACAGTCTGCTGCTCACTGACAGTAACACGGTTCTTCTAGGAGGCCTGCAGAATTACGTCTCTGAGGTGGATCTGAACACTGTCCAGGAGACACAGAAAGTAAGATCATCCGACTGCCTTTAACTCTATAACACAAAAACATGATATTTATTCTTTACACCTGCCAGTTCACAATATCATTCAATGATTATCTAAATCCATCAAACTAAATAAAGGGAAACATAAGACTAGTTGTAAATCTGCAGACAAAGCATAAAAAGGGGCCCCGTGGTAGAGTAGTTCCTCAGTTTCCCTTTTGCTGTTCATAAGAGGCGAACGAATGGGGTGCCTTGTATGTCGTGAGGTGCATGAAGAAGATGTCCTGGTGCATGGGGAGCATGATGTGCTGCAGCGGTCATTGCCTTAACATGTTTTTGGCTCCTATCTTGCATAGACAGGCAATTGGAGAAGCATGCTTCAATCAATCTGCTGGTCAGGGCTTGACCCGAGATCTCATCTGAGATCCCTAAAAGGCGTCGGCTCAGGATCAATTGCGAGATCGCTCGATTCCTGGTGCACAACCACTTTCATCAGCTCGTTGCCCTAACAAAGATACCCAACCTCCTCAAATTCTGGTCAGTGACCGACTTCAAAACCACCCTGATCTAGATCCCTGGGCAAAATATAAGTGTGGAATCAATGATGCAGACCCAGCTTAGAAATGACCCTTAGGTTACCATGGCATCAAAAGCAACCAAAACTAAATAAACATTAAAAGTTGGCATGCTTGTGTGCTGCCACGCGGCGTGTTGTAGGTGTTATGTAATTCACCATGGATGTTCCTGGTGTAGTGATCATAATGCACTTCCTCTTTTGTGGCCACATGTCTGGGAACGGGAGAGAAACATAAAACAGGATGTTTGCGTGTGAGGTCATGAGAAAAAAGCAACGTCGCTTTAAGATCCGATGTAAATGTGGGGGCTTTTCATGGGCTCGGATGATTTATCACAAAAGTTTTTAACCTATGGGGTTACGTTGTCTTTATTGTTGCTGAACGTCTAAAAGCCACAAAAGGTAAATTTTAGAAAAATTATTAGCCAATGTTTCTTAACTTACTGCAACTAGGTTCTGCAAAGTGTTATGGATCGACTGAGAACTAAAGAATCAGTGGGCTTGAAGCTGAAACTCAAAATGTCCCAAATTCAAACTTTAATCAATTTTGTTGTGCATGTAAAATGGGTGGAAACAGCAGTGCCTGAGTTCCGGGGGGTTCGAATCCCAGGCTTAAGACAGTATTTGAACCTAGCCATTATGGGGACACGTGTCAGTGCACCCTTAGTGCTGGTCCCAAGCCCAGATAATAGGAGGGTTGTGTCAGGAAGGGCATCCGACGTAAAAACTGTGCCAAATCGAACATGTGGGCGAATTATCTGCTGTGGCGACACCTAACGGGAGCAGCCGAAAGAAAACATCATCATCCTCATAGTGTAAGGATGGATGAATGACCTGCAGTTTAAATATAACCCTAATTAACACATGAACAACACTATAGGACAAATGAGGTTTGCAGACCAGAATGATCCCTCGTGGCGACCCCTATAAATAAACAAAAGTGATCATTATTTAGTAACAGCTTGGCAGTGGTGAGGCTTGAACTTGCAGCCTTCTGATTACTAGTCCAGTACATTAACCACTGAGCCAGCACTGCACTAAATATAATAGTACACCTCACAATGCCATTATAAAGAAACACTTTAGGCTATAATTAGTTAATGCATCTTCAGAATACAACGAGCAGTTGCGGATTAAGGACCTCGTTTAAGGGCCCAACTGTGGCAACCTGGCAGTGGTGGGGCTTGAACCGGCAACCTTCTGATTACTAGTCGTGTAGCTTAAGAAGACACATGAACAAAGGCCGTTCTGCCTGCATAACCAGCAAAGCAACTTTATTTCATCTCTCCAGCACAGGCACGAGAAGGAACCAGTGAAAGAAATGTGTACACCACTAACCGTATCTCGTGTGGGATGCAGCCCTCGTCCTTTAAAACCTGGAAACCATTGAGTAGGGACTGTGCATTTCATTAATTAATTAATGCTGTTGGAAGAACTTACTCATAGGACAAAACAAAAAAATGAACAGTGTGATGTTGCTTTTGCATACAGGCTTCATTTACTAACATAGGCGCTCTGCTGCGTGCACACCCGCCTGTCAGCCGTTTGTACCATTTGTTATTCATTTATTGTTTAATAACCATAGTTACAAAGTCAATACAGATGGTAATACCTGCATTCTAAATGGACTTGCCTTAGGTGGATTACTAATGCAAATGAAGGCTTTACTCTACACGTTCCCCACACATTCACTGTTATACATTGCTTGGATGATTTGCACTATTATTCACACTTGATTGTCAACCAGTGTTTGTTGTTGATGTGTTTGTTTGTTCTGATGTAGTTCACTGTGGAGGTTCCCGGTGTGGCAATCATGAGGCAGTCCAGCCGTTTCTTCTTCTGTGGACACACTTCTGGCAAGGTGAGAGGAAAGTGAAACAGGATGTTGTTTTGTGTGCAGGTTGTGAGAAAGCCTCATACTGTTTATGTAAAGCAGCAACTTTTCAGGACTGAAATGTGAGGGCTTTCCATAGTTATGGTACATTTTTTTACGGGCACAGGTGGCGTATCGGTCTATTACGCCAGCGAACTACTGCAAGATCCGGGTTTGACTCTTAGTGGTGCTGTCGGCCGGCCTGGTATCATGATTGGGGAAGGAGGCTGAAGCCCTGTTATGGATTGGCGCCCTTTCCGGGGTGCTTTCTGCTTTGCCCCCACAGTGTTTCTTGGTGGAATCAGGCCTGCCGCTACCCTGGCGAGGCAGTTAATGAAAAAGGAACAAGAAATAATTATAAAAGCATGTGAGGAATGATTAGCATAATTCTTGTTATTTTAATTTTCAGTGTTTTATCAGTTTATCTTTAAAATTTACTGCAAATTTGAGAAATATCGAATTTCAGACTGAAACTGAATTTAAAAAACAATGCCGGCGCCCAGGTGGCGCAGCGGGATATTCCGCTAGCACAACAGCATCGAGTTTCTGAACTCCTCGGTTCAAAACTCGGTGTTGCCACCGGTCGGCTGGGCGCCATCTAGCGGTCATAATTGGCAGTGCCTGCAGAAGATACTGGTTGGCCGCCGTGTCTGCAGGGTGGGGGCCGGACTGTGTGTGGGTAGGTGGGTCTTCATACGCTGTGTAAGGACCCTGATGGCCAGTGCTGGCAATCGATGCAACTGTGGAACCAGTGCTTGGATGTCGCAGCAGTTTAAAGCACTAGTCCACCACTGTTGAGACCTGACTGAATTTAAGGCCTAGTTCAGTGCTAAACTGAGTAAACTGGATGAGGAGCCTGATCCTGTACATGTGTGAAAGCCCTCTGTAAAAAATCCACTGCTGGCTGTTAAAAAGAAGTGGTCAGCAGGTTATTGTGTCTTGGAGCAGGCATGTGTTAGCCTGCAGCCCTTAATGGCAAGCAAGTGTTGAGTAAACGAAAGGTCTCTCGAGAGTGTATAGGTAAATCGTATCTAATGCAATAGGGCAAAATCCCCCAGAATGACTGAAATATAGCACTTCTTTCTTTCTTTTCTTTTGTGACGTGACAGGTGTCTCTGCGAGACCTGCGCACCTTTAAAACCGAGCACGAGTTCGACGCGTTCTCGGGCAGCCTGTCCGACTTCGACGTGCACGGTAACCTGCTGGCGGCGTGCGGCTTCTCCAGCCGGGGTCTGAACGGCCTGACGTGCGACCGCTTCCTCATGGTGTACGATCTGCGCATGATGCGAGCCGTCACCCCTCTGCAGGTGCACGTGGACCCGCTGTTCCTCCGCTTCATCCCCACGTACACCTCGCGGCTGGCCATCATCTCCCAGACGGGTACGTGACTCCTCGCACGGAGAGCGCGGTGCAGGATACGATTCAAATGCGTGTTTATGAGCGTCAGATTTGAATGTGAACTGATGTAACCTGATGTAACGTTTCAGCGTTATCTAAAGAACGGAATTTATGAGGTCTTTTTCTGCTGCCTGTGTGCGAGGCTATTTAGGAAAAACAAAACGTTGTTCCCGAGGACGTGGGCTGTGAGGAGTTTTGCATGTTTTTATCTCCACATTTGTACGTCCTGAACGTGCAGCAGCTGATGTGCCCCTAGGCGTGAGTGAAAATATGTGTGTGCTGCCCATGTGATGGTTGGCACCCTGTCCAGGGTGTGTTTCCAGGTGGAACCTGACCCACAGTGACCCTGTCCATGATAAAGCAGTTATCAATTATTTATTGGCTCTTCTCCCCCCCTTTTCACCCAGTCCAGTTGTGACCAGTTGGAACTCATTTCTCTCTCTTTCTCTCTCTTGTTACTGCTGCCGCCACGCCCACCCCGATCGAGGAGGGCAACATGCACCCAGCCGATCGCCAATGGATGTGAAGAGCCACGCGCTGCTATCAGGCGTCTCGACCGGTCAGCAGAGATCCTAATTGCCCCAGCGACGAGGAACCCATTCAGACATTGTCCCTCCCCCAACAGGCACACAGCCAATCGTGTCTGTGTAGCGCTCGGCCTTTCCGACGTGTGTTTCCGGGGAAACCGGACCCGCCTCAACCCTGATCAGGATAAAGCATGAAAATGAGACACATTGTGCAACGGAATTGTGCATTTATTTATAAACTAGAGGGTGGCGCTGTCGTCTCACTGTAGGAAGGTCCTGCGTTCCATTCCCCAGGTGGAGTTTGCATGTTCTCTCCATGTCTGCGTGGGTTTCCTCCAGGAGCTCTGGTTTCCTCCCACAGTCCAAAGACATGCAAGTGACCTGAACTGATACAAAATTGTCCATGACTGTTTGATATTAAAAACTGATGGATCTACCTGTCCTGTCATGAATGGAACCAAAGTGTGTAAACCATGATGTTAAAATCCTAATAAATACATAAATTAATCAATTAATTAAGTTTCTCTTGGCTTCCCCGTACAGGTCAGTATCAGTTCTGTGAGCCCACCGGTCTGGCCAGTCTGGCTGATGTTTTCCATGTGAACACGGTCGGCCAGCTGCTCATGAGCTTCGACGTGTCGAGCAGTAAGCAAGCGCTGGCGTTCGGAGACTCGGGCGGCTGCGTGCATCTGTGGTCCAGCGCGCCCGACGTCACCTTCAACGACTACTCCAGAGAGACCGAGCTGGCGCTGCCGTGCCACGTGGACTCGCTGCCCCAGCTGGACTGGAATCACGAGCTGTTGCCACTTTCTCTGGTTCCCATGCATCTCACCAGCACAGAGCCTCTGCTGTCAGACTGGCCCAGCAACCTGATCATTCCCAGCCCCAGGTATGGTGATTTTATGCAGCTGATGCGCTTCTGCCCTCTAGTGTCCACCAATATTGTAAATACTTGCTCTTTAATTCTCACCACAGCTGGCAGTGCATTGTTCTATTGTGTTTATGTCACAGACACGCACCTTCAGTGGACATAGAGATTTTGAGGACGATGAAGACAGTTGGGTTTATTGGATACGCTCCGAACCCTCGTACTCGCCCGAGAAATCAGGTACGCCACCCAAAAAAGTGCTTTAAATTCACAGCCACACTGCAGAACAATTCAAATACACAAAGGAATGAATCCTCTGGGATCCAGCATTTGAATCTCGACGGTGCTGTCAGATGGTAGGGTGTGTAGATCATCACAGACATGATTGGTTATGTCTGAGGCAGTGGGAAAGTGGGCAAGGGGGATAGCCAAACAGCTGGTCCCATGCCTGGATAAAATGGACGGTTGCATTAGAAAAGGCATTCGGCATAAAGATGTGCCAAATCAGGTATGCAGACCAGAATGATCCCCCGTGGCGACCCCTAAAAATAAACGTGAGTAGCGATAAGGAATGGTAATTATCCAATAGCAACTTGGAGGTGATGGGGCTTAAACTGGCAGCCTTAGTCCAGTACCTTATCCTCTGAGCTACCACTGTCCTAAATACAATACTACAGCTCACAATTCCAGTATTGAGGAACATCTTAGGGAATGCCCTAATCTGTTTCAGAATACAACTTAAACAATTAAGGATTAAGGGCCTTGCTCAGGGGCAGGTAAAACCGGCAACCTTAGTCATGTATCTTAACCAAAGAGCTACCACTGAGTAACTGATCATTTACAATTACTTACTTATTCATCACATCCTAACGTCTCTTTTTCATTCCGTCTGTTGCGTTTGTGTTTGTCAGGTCCCGTATAAGATAAAAGAGGTGGAGCTGGAGTACGACAGCTACAGTCAAGTTCCTGAGTCTCCGATTGGTCGAGAAGAGGAGCCTCACCTCTACATGGTGCCAAAGAAGTACAGAAAGGTATCGGGTGCTATTGGCGTCTGAATATTATTTATTCTTGTTGAGTAGATGAGGCAGTGCTGACACTTTTATACCCACCAGGTCACCATCAAATACTCCAAACTGGGGCTGGAGGACTTCGACTTCAAGCACTATAACAGAACTCTGTTTGCTGGCCTGGAGCCTCACATACCCAACGCGTACTGTAACTGCATGATTCAGGTGTGCGAACGTCACTTCAGAATTTCAAAATCAAATTGTGTTAAAGTAAAGGGATTAAATCATCTCATTTTAAATACAGTATAATGTTTCCAAATTGTATAATAAAGTGCTTTATGTGGTGATTTATTAGACAACAATAAAAGTCTTTGAAGTGCTAACATATATACAACCCCAATTTCAAAAAAAGTTGAGACAGTAAGTAAAATGAAAATAAAAACACCAAGCAATTCTGCCCTGCCACAGATTTGATTTGCATTTATTGGACATTTATGCATTTATGTCTCTTGCTGTGGTTTGGTGGAGTCCTAAAACCCTAAAAAATGGATTTGTAACCCTTTCTAGACTGATGTATTCAAACGTTTTCACCTTTTCTGGTGTTTTCTTTCTCCCTGCTATAGTGTTCCTGTAGAATGTTTAAGATGAATGAGATTTGTGTTGTACTGGAATAGATTTGTGACTTTATATCGAACACAGTCATGGACAATTTTGTATCTCCAATTCACCTCACTTGCACGTCTTTGGACTGTGGGAGGAAACCGTAGCACCTGGAGTAAATTCACGCAGACACGGGGAGAACATGCAAACTCCACACAGAAAGGACCCGGACCGCCCCACCTGGGGATCGAACCCAGGACCTTCTTGCTGTGAGGCGACAGTGCTACCCACTTAGCCACCGTACCGCCCTGTGACTCAAATAAAGCAACTTATAATTTTGAATGAGTACAGTACAAGCAAATGAGGGTTAAGCGTCTTGCTTAGGAGCCCAACCTTCTTTGGGTAATGTCATGTTTTGCTTTTGTTTATAAAGCTTATTGTGACTTTAACCCTTGTGTAGTCTTAACATTCTGTACTCACCTTGTCCTATAGGGTTTTATTTCAGTTTAATATCAGGTTGAAGTAATATTAATAGGATCTTATCTGCTGATAATTATATTGGTGGGTCAGTTTTGACCCTTAATTCAACACAAGTGTAAAATACAGGTTGTCTATTCAGCACATAAACGTTCAAATGTAGAAGTTTCCCGTGTCAGAGTTTTATCTAGATTCTCCCTCATGGAATTACCAAGAGGAAACTTAGGATCTTTAATGTATTTAGTATGTTGTCATGGTGATGGTGAACGCTGGCGCATTTGGCTGCCGCTACCGTTGCCGTATTTTATTTTATTTTATTGTATTTTATTTTATTTTTATCGTAATTTTCTTTCATTTTCATCTTTTCGCACACTCCTGTGGTCACTAGCCATTCGTGCATTTTTGGGTCGTGAGAGTTACGCTGGTGTGTTTGGATGCCGCTTCTCCCCCAGTGAAACTGTTTGAACGAAAACATTGCACGAAACATTTTACTGTATTTTATGCATTGGATTTGGGATCTTTTTTACTGTGCTTGTGTTGCTGATGCTTCTATGATGTGGAGCGGTGTATCCGGAGCAGTGAGAGTTAGCGGATAACTCCTTTCTCTGTCAATGTGGATTGTTTTGAATTGCTCCTTTGGCTGCTGGAATTGGATGGCTTGGAGTCTCTGCAACTTTTCTGGTCTAGACAACGTCTGTGGTCTCATCATGACGATGGAGCGCTCTTTCAGTGAACTCTATGCTCTGGGACATTCACGGTATAAACCTCCAACATCTTTACTGCTCCACCGCGACCTTGGTATTTTGCAAAGGCCTAAATATTCCCACCGAGCCTCAGTTCGGACTTTTGTTTACCAACAGCATGCTAACAGCAACATTCCCTCACTCTGGTCACTGCAACGCCGTGAGGTTGCCAAGGTGATGCTAGGCTCCTCCCACCAGAAGTACGGAATTCTCATCTGCAGCAGTGTTCAAAACCCTCAAAACATCTTTTCCAGCTGACTCAGAACTGTGCCACATGTTTGGTGTTTCCTATGTTTGTAAATGTGTATTTTATTTATTTTTGCTTAGTAAATGTGTTTTAAATTTATTTTGCTTAGCTTTTCTATATTTTTATTGTACAGTGTCCTTGGGTGTCATGAAAGGCGCTTTTCAAATAAAATTTTTTATTTATTTATTTTTAAAGCAATTACTAAGGGATTTCACCATTTATATGAAGACATGCTGGAAATGTACAGGCTTCGCTGTCAGCCGTGTTAATGTGTAACGTTTTCTCTCGGCTGAATAGGTGCTGTATTTCTTAGAGCCAATCAGGTGCCTGGTACAGAATCATCTGTGTCAGAAAGAGTTCTGCTTGGCCTGTGAGCTCGGCTTCCTCTTTCATATGCTGGATCTGAGCAGAGGAGACCCCTGCCAGGTACACGCTGGTTATATGATCAATGATATATGACGATACGTCGCATTATTAAGGAAAATAAGTAAAAATACATTTTTGTATGTACCATGCTGTGTTCTCACTCCAGGCCAGTAACTTCCTGAGGGCATTCCGGACGATTCCAGAGGCGTCGGCGCTCGGGCTGATCCTGGCAGACTCTGACGAGCAGACTGGGAAAGCCAGACTGGGCCGCCTAATCCAGAGCTGGAACTGCTTCATCCTAACGCAGCTGCACCAGGAGACCCAGGAACAGGAGGGGCCTCAGGCCTACAGAGGGACGAGCAGGTGAGGCCGACCCATGCCACGCCCTCATGCTGAAAAAGTTATTTAATAAGTTTATTTTTTTATTTTTATATATATATATATAAATATGCTGGGTTAAAAATATACATACGTGGCATTCTAATTCCTAAGTGATTATGATTATATGGGCACAGAGAAGTCATCAGCTGTATATAAAAGGGATTTTTAGATTAACTTCACAACAAAAAATACATGGAACAGTGGTCTTATGCCAAAATTGGGAGTGAGGGATGGGACTGACACTCTTGGTTCTTCTTCCTCCAAGTCCTTTGTAAGTGGCAAACATTTGCCAAGCTTTAAGGTGGCGATTTTAACGCTGATTTTTAAAGCTTGCTTGACGGTGGACAGTCACCTGTTTTTCAGCAGCTTGTAATCCATAATAAGTCAGATTTTTGGTGGTCGTTGAATTACATTTGACCATACAGCTACATTAAAATGATTTGTCTTTTTAATATTTGCTTGCTCATTATTTTGATGTGTGTGTGTGTGTGTGTGTGTGTGTGTGTGTGTATGCATGCAGCACGCCGGGCTCTTCGGTGGAGTCGGTGATCGGCAGGCTGTTTGGCTGCGAGGTGGAGAACAGCAGTCTGTGCCGCTGTGGGAAGGAGACACTGCGCTCCTCTCTCACTCTGCTCTTCACCCTGCACTACCCGGAGTACAGCTCCCTCGGTATCAACACACTAACTCCACGTTTCTCACGTGTATAAATAGAGCGAGCAAGCTTTGATAGCATTAAAGAAATTATAGCTGGTCCTTTTTACTCAGAAACACCATACTGGGATGTGTGTTAACACAGTGTTTAATGCATTCATCTGTGCTGCTTTTTAGAGAAGGTCCCAGAGTATGACTTTGCTGAAATACTGAAAAAAAGCATCTGTCTGGAGCAGAGCACACAGGCCTGGTGTGAAAACTGTGAAAAATATCAGCCTACAGTAAGTCTTTCTATCTTTTTGTGTCTTTATTTTAGCCAGAGCTGCACTTTAGAACTTTATTTATATTTTATTTCTTTCAGATCCTTGCCTACATATTTATAATTTAGGGGTTGCCACAGTGAAAATGGTCCTTGGCTTGGAATCGGCACTGAGAGCGCCCTGACAAGTTTACCTCCCAATGACAGATATGGTGCTTGTTGTTCTGCCCAGAGAGTAGATTTATTGTCTCATTAGACCAGAAAATCTTTGTAAATGATCAAGGCCGCTGTGCTCCTGGGTCACTCCGATCCTCGGATATGGTTTAATATTCTTGCTCTAATCTGTGCCTTGCCAGAATGTGATCACAGAGACGGGGCTTCATGGTTTGGTTTCCATCCTAACAAGGGGTCTGAATTCTTTCGGAATCCACTCTATATTTAAATCTTATGCCTTAGACTTTTTAACATATTTTAGCCAAGATTCCTAGCGCGTTAATCTCTCTCGACAGTTTATATCTGCTGTATTTGTTGTAATGTAGGTGCAGACCCGGAACATTCGTTGTCTGCCGGATGTGCTGGTGATAAACTGTGAGGTGAACAGTGTTAAAGAAATGGAGTTCTGGAAAGCGCAAGCCGAGGTGAGCTATCCCAGATCTAGTTCTCTGTATATGTACTAAAAGTGGTCTGTAACTTATGCATAATTATTTTATCAATGTTGGTTTTTTTTATTTTCATCAGCTGGTCAGGATCACACTGGGTCTGGCTCCAGTCTTACCAGTACTGGGCTAGCGCTTTGTAAACAATGTTCTAAATTGTATTGTTTTATATGAACTATATGTAAAAACAGCACAACAGCTTGTTACCATACAGTCCAGTTGTACTGCTCACCGTTCTGCTTATCTAGGTATTTTTTGTTTAATTGTTTTATTTGAAACTTGTGTCACATGAAGACTTACACTTTTTATATTTATATTAAATAATGGTTTATTTGTAGACTATTGACAACTCATTACTTTTCTCTGCAGTACGCATTTAACAAAGCTCTGAAGAAAGAAGCAGCAGAGCCTCCAAAACCCAAAGAGCCCCTCCCTACAGAGTGGTGTACAGAGTAAGACTTGTCCGTTTACACTGCACCGGTCATCCCACTGTACACACACGGGTCACTTTGCTGAAACAAGCTCTGAATAAAATGTTAATACGATTAGAATGTGAAACATAATACATAGGACAATGAAGAAGAAACAAAGCTTTTATAATAATTAGTTAAACTTGAACGATTATCTTTGTTGATTTAAACAGTGATGAGTTTTACAGCGTGGAGAGTTTAACCTTAGACACGCGGGCCGAGGATTTAAGGCACGTGTGGATTCCGCTCAGTATAAAGGTCTGTATAAGTAAGACGAACGGCCTGGAGGTATCGAGCTGGACTGAGACGGACGAGGTGAGGAGTTTCCTGAAATGCTCTGTGTTTACAGTAATATACACTAATATTTAATTAATGTAAATGTATTTAACAAGTTGACACTAATATTCTTGTGTATTGCGTTTGTATTTCTCAGTTAAGTGCAGAAGAAGAGGCGGAGGGAGCTGCTGTGTATGACCTAGTAGTGTCAGTGCCTCATGTTCTCGACCAGCGCACGGGGGGCAACCTGGTTGCTCATATTAAAGTGGGGGAGACCTACCACCAGAGGAAAGAGGTCAGACGCACAGGGTTTGGAGAATCCAGTGAATGCAGGAATCAAATCACTAAACTGAAACGTTTTGCTTATACATCTAAATGATTTTTTAAATTTAGGGGGTCACGCATCAGCAGTGGTACCTCTTCAACGATTTCTTAATCGAACCCATCGATAAGGTAAAGACATACAGATCACACACACACACACACACACACACACACCTGCTTCCTTCTTTTCTTGTGGATAAAGATGCATTAAAATGTGCTGATTTCTCACAGACTGAAGCGGCTCAGTTCGACGTGACCTGGAAGGTGCCGGCCATCATTTACTACGCCAAGAGGAACTACCACACTAAATATGACCTACGCAGTAAGAAGCAAAATAAAATCTGCTCTGTGTTTCCCTATTAAATCTGTTTCTATTCTGGTTTCAAACCCGCTGCCTCTACCGTCCACAGTTAAAAACCCGATCGAAGCCAACGTGCTGTTGACAGAAGCCTCGCTGGCTCGTAAACAGAGGAAGAGTCACGCCACCTTCATCCCCCTCATGGTGAGTGAGATGCCTCAAGCTGGAGACCTCGTAGGACTGGATGCAGAGTTCGTCACGCTCAACCAGGTCAGTACGACTTTAGTTTCTTCTTCCTTTAAACTTAATATTGTTTCATTTTGTTAACGTGTGCCATGTGAGCCCAGTAATTTAAGATGGGAATCTCCAGAAATGGTACAATTTGTTTTAAGAATTAAAATGATAAAAATCTTTAAAGACAAAATCACATTCAAAAGACAATCATAACAATAATAATAATTAATAATAATAATAATTTGTACTGAAACCTGTTTCTTAACAGCCTATTTATTGATTATTTTTTTGATATGTTAAACGATGTGTTTTTACTACCTTTATTCCTGAACGTGTTCATAACTTGCTCACTTGTAATGATGGTACAGGAAGAGGCCGAGCTACGCAGCGATGGCACAAAGTCTACCATAAAGCCGAGTCAGATGTCTGTGGCTCGCATTACGTGTGTGAGGGGACAGGGGCCCAATGAGGGGGTTCCGTTCATTGATGATTACATCTCTACACAGGAGCAGGTGAGTGTAACTCACTGAGTGTAAGTCTGTCTGTATCAAGTATTACAGACCGCAGTTTTTAAGTGCTATAGAATCGCTGCGATCAAAGCGTGTCTACCGCTATAAAGAGTTACTGTTTAGCTTATTTGATAATAGTGACAAAAAGTGATGAAATGCAATTATTTCTAAGACATTAACTTACAAAAATTGTTCCTGTGTTTTGTTTTAACTTTCGTTTTATATTAAAATAGTCATTTACTGTTATTCCAGAGTTATAGCTCAGGTGGTGCAGCGGCCTAAAACACTTAATAAATGTAGTTAATAATTGTGATATGTTTGTAATTTTAACTACAAAAGAAACAAATAATTTATTTTGCATTTTTTTTTTATTTGTTTCCTCTTTTGTTCCAGGTGGTTGACTACTTGACGCAGTACTCGGGTATCAAACCCGGCGATCTGGATGCCAAGATTTCCTCTAAGCATTTAACGACTCTGAAGTCCACTTATCTCAAACTGCGTTTCCTCATCGACACTGGAGTGCGTTTTGTTGGTCACGGGTTACAGAAGGACTTCCGAGTCATAAACCTGCTGGTGAGTTTGATTTACACCTTTTGTTGGACGCTTGCTGTAGTAAAGTGGAATTTAAATAATCTTCCGATATATAATGTAATATGTTAATATCAGATGTGTATTGACCTGTTAACTGTATATAGGTTCTAAAAGACCAGGTGATCGATACAGTTTACCTCTTCCACATGCCCAGGAAGAGAATGATCTCCCTGAGATTCCTTGCTTGGTATTTCCTTGGTAGGTTCTCTAAACTTATTAGGCTTTTCTTCGGTGCACTTACGATCAGCATTCAGTCCAGTTTAGATGTTTTCTTGGTGCTTTTGTTCAGACTTGAGCATTCAGAGTGAGACCCACGACAGCATCGAGGACGCCCGCACCGCTCTGCAGCTGTACAGGAAGTACTTGGACCTGAGTCACGGGGGGCAGGAGGATTTCCGCAAAGTTCTTAAGGGCCTCTATGAAAAGGGTCGCAAGCTTGACTGGAAGGTGCCAGAAGCAGATCCTGCGGATGGACAGGGTAGCCCAAAAGGTATTTCATTTAGGTGTATTATGATTTCTTATACAGTCATCACATTCTGACTGGTGTCACCGGTTCTGACACACGTGAAGCCACCAAATGCTACTTTACACTAAGAAGTGCTGATGTTCGTCTAGGCTCTGGTTCTTATGAGGAATCTTTGTAGGCCAGACACTTTTAGCCCTGTACACTATAAATATATTTGCTTTTGCTTTAGTTCACTAGAGTCCAGAATTATTTATTTTATTTATTTTCATCTCTTCTAAATTTCTGTAGATATTCTGTAGAATAGTGTGCTGCTTGTTGAGACCTTAAGCTGCTTTATAGGGCGGCACGGTGGCTAAGTGGGTAACACTGTCGGCTCACAGCAAGAAGGTCCTGGGTTCGATTCCCAGGTGGGTCCTTTCTGTGTGGAGTTTGCATGTTCTCCCTGTGTCTGCATGGGTTTACTCCGGGAGCTCCGGTTTCCTCCCACAGTCCAAAGACGTGCAAGTGAGGTGAATTGGAGATACTAAATTGTCCATGACTGTGTTCGATATAACCTTGTGAACTAATAAATCTTGTGTAATGAGTAACTACCGTTCCTGTCGTGAATGTACAAACAAGCTGCTTTATACGAGGGTTTTTAACTCTATTTATTAAGAATTTTAAAAACAAATCACATCACTTTTCTACACAGTCACCTTCCGATGCATTCTTCCAGCGTTGTACCAACTTTTTAATGCCGTCAGCAAAACATGTTTTTGGTTGAGCTCGTAGCCACTGATGGCAGCGCTGCTTTCACATCATCACATGAACATCTTCTTCCTCTTAAAGCTTCTTCGAGCGTCCAAAAAGGTGGAAATCAGATGGAGCTAAATCCCGACTATAAGCGTCTCTCAGTCTCTCGGACACGACCGATTACTCCTCCCACCCTCATCGCTTATAACTTATAAAAATATTAAAGTGCCCATATATTAAAGATCCTTGTATTACTGCGAAGTTTAGATATGTGATCAAACGCGAGTGTGTTGAGTCGATTCAACCAACTATCAATTACATTTGGTTAATTAGTGGAATGATTAACTGGGTGCAGCCACTGTTGAACCCTCGAGCAAGGCCCTTAACCTTCTTGGCTTCAGGGGCATCACACAAGGCACTCTGACCTCAGCTTCCAAAAAAGTTTAATTGTGCTGTACATGTATATATGTAAAATGGCATATAAGGCTATTTTATTCTGTTCTGTAGTATTCTAAAGAGCCCAAAGGCTTCACACATGTCGGACGGTGCTTGTTCTAGTCTGCAGTCCTGCTCAGCCAGTTTGGAAACTTGAATTTTGACTAAATGTGTATTTTGCATTACAATTACACTGATATTACCATTAGTGTGTTTTCTTGCGCTAACAACAATGACAAGACTTGTATATAAAAAAGATCCTTTGTCTTTGTTAGGTACTGCCGTGTTCCCTCCAGTTCTAGGCTTATAAGCAGAGACTGCACCATTCCCACCAGAGAGACGACTCCCGAATCTCTCACCTGTCCAGCACTCTTCAGTATCACTGACCAAACCAGCCGAGGATTCCTCCCTACGATCTTAGTCAGACTCTAAGTGAAGCAGAAAGTAAACCCTGAATGTGTTGGTTTGAGTAAAATGGACATGCAGTGAGGAAATGACTTTCCATCATTTCCTGTCCTGTAGACGTCATACCGCACTGCTTGAACGAACTGAACATTATTATCAAGTGGAGTGTCAGCAGACAGAGACACAAATACTTTTATACCTGCATTTTGTACCCAGTGTTAATGAAGTTACCAGTGTGAAATAAGTACAATTCTGACCAAACATTTCAGACAAGATTAAACGGAGAGTAAATCATGGTGGAATTTTAAAATTGAGGGATGCACGTTTTCGAGTCCAAAATCCACTTGATATTAAAGTTTAGCGCCGCTCAGGTGGCGCAGCGGTAAAAAGAAACGCGCTGCAACCAGGGCTGGATTCTGAGAACGTGGTATCGAATCCAGCCTTGCTTTACCGGTTCGAAGCTGAGTGGCTATATGAGCAACGATTGGCCGGTTGCTCATATGGGGGGTGGGACAAAGAACCGGATGTGGGTCTCTCTCTGTCAGAATGCGATTGCGTTCTCTGCCGGCTGATTGGAGGCGCTTACACAGAGATGGGAGAGGGTGCCCTTAGGGTGTGTCTCTCCGCATGCAACGCTAGGTGGCGCCAAAACTCGTCAATGTGTGGGTGGCAAAGATGCATCTGGCTGCTGCTCGTGTTTCGGAGGGGATACGGGTTAGCTTCAATCACCTCCGTCGGGGCAGGGTTCGGCATAGACAGAGAGGAAGCACGATGCTAATTGAACAATTGGATGCGCTAAAAAAAGGGGAGAAAAAGGGGTAAAAAAAAAAAAAAAAAGTTTAGCAACACATTTTTAAACACACATTCTATCCATGTTTTGGGAGGTTTCTAACCTACCAATGAATCATCAGAAGATTCATCAAGAGATGCCGTGGCAAGTGAGTCTGAATGTTCTTTTCGAGTGGAACAGGACATTGTTGTTATACTGAATACAAATGAAATGTGTTTTTGCATTTATGTGTTTTTGAAATGTTGTTTTTTGCATTTTTGTATCTGTGAGGCAGCTGAATAAAATGTTTTCACTCTAAATGGTCCTGTATCATCAGTGCTCATCATCGAATAGCATCACATTATCACATTATGGGGTGGCACCGTGGATCAGTGGGTCACCTCACAGCAAGAAGGTCCTGGGTTTGATTCCCAGGTGGGGCGGTCCGGTCCGGGTCCTTTCTGGATGGAGTCAGCATGTTTTTCTAGTGTCTGTGTGGATTTCTGTCCAGGAGTTCTGGTTTCCTCCCACAGTACAAAGACGTGTAAGTGAGGTGAATTGGAGCTATAAAATTGAACTTGAACTGATGAATTATGGGTAACCTATACTCTCATGAATGGAACCAGAATGTGTAAAACAATGATGTTAAAATCCATGGTCAAGGTTAACATCTCACCTTTTTAGAACGTATAAACAGATAAATGGGAGACTTGTCAATATCTATGCTATGGCCAAAAGTATGTGGATACCCCTCCTAAATATTTCATAACAGGTACATAAAATTAATTTTAAAAATAAAATTAGATGCTTTTGTAGACAAAGTTTAGGAAGGTCCTTTCCTGTTTCAACATTACAGTGCGTCTGCATTAATAGAGGACCAAAAGGACATGCTTTAATTGGGTTGCTATGAGGGTATTTAAAAAAAAATGTGCTTAAGGTTTTGCAATGGGATATCACACAAGCTCATGGTCAGATGTCCACACACCTTTTGGCTGTATAAGGTGTAAATAGGGGAGCAACAATCAGCCGAAAAGCTAATTTATTGAATTAAATTAAAGCCCTGGTCTGGAGACTACATGTAAAAAATATCAAATCATTCATGTAACTCATCAACTATTACCAACAGCTATTAATGTTTTATAAATGTTTAATAGCACATTTCTGGCAATCAGGTTGTACAAGCACACTATGCAGAAACCTTAGTGTGGTCGAGTGCTCAACAGACACAGTTGGCTGTGTCAGAGGTGGTAAAGATCTTCTTACTGCTGCAACATCGATTACTAGTGTCTGGTCAAGGCTCTGGCACAACCGTTGAAGGACTACAGAAGGAACAGCTTGGTTCTCTGTGTGTTAGAGTTGTCCATTTTAGTGGCCAAGGCTGGAGTGCAAATGGCAGAAGGTGGAAGGTGCACTTGCAATGCCCAAGCTTGGGTAAAAATAAGAGGACTGTGTCAGGAAGGGCATCCGGCGTAAAAACTGTGCAAAGTCTGACATGTGGACCAGATTCTCTCTAATGACCTCTAACATAAATATACGAGCAGCCGAAAAGGAAAAAAAATGCAAGGGGATTTCTGATGTCCACTGTGTTTTGCTCTAGACATCCTCTTGCACCTTTTTTTGGCCATTTTCTCATGACTGATGTCATTTCCTTATTTCCAGTTTCTATTGTTTGTGTTACAGCTTTTCACTGTACAAAACCATGAATATTTTAGAAGCCGGTACAAAGAGCTGCACTGCTGTAGTGTCCTGGACAGATGCATGGATGTGTGTCTGACTGATGGCACAGGTCCAGAAACTCGTCACATACACTACATCAACATACACTACATGGCCAAAAGAATTTGGACACCTGACCATGAGCTTGTTGATAATAACAGTTGGTAGAAAAATGCATGCTATTGAGTAATACTTGATAAAAGAAATGTTATTACACCACAATGTCATGTTATTACCCAAAATCTTAATACTATTGATCAATGACGGAAACATACTTATAATAATAATAATACAAATATTTTATTTAATAAGTGCCTTTCAAGACACCCAAGGACACTTTACAATAAAAATAATCAAATACAAAGACAAGAAACGAATAATTAAGATACAGGTAGATTAAGACACTGTGAGATGAATAAGTAGTAAGAAGAAAATATTATATAATCTAAAAGATAAAGATATAGAATTAAATATTGATAACAAAATACAAAAAGTATATAAAATATTTCTAAATGAAATAAATAAATAAGGATAAAGTACAACTTTGTGTTCACCCAAACACACCCTAGCTGGAATAGGTGTGTTTTTAGGCTGGTTTTGAAGACTCTGAAGGAAGACTGTTCTAATTAAACTTACCTGAATGTAATTTAACAGAATGAAAATGCATTCAAGTAAACTGAACTTATTCAACTGACTTCAATAAAACTGAATTTAACTAAAGTAATTTGAGTACAATTCTACAGAACTGAATTAACACTTTATATAGATTTGAACTGAACTAAAATTAACTAAAACTAAACAGAAGTGAATTTGATTGATTAAAGTTTGACTGAATCCAGTTCAAATTGAACTCACTTATGTTGAATTCGATATAAACTGAATCGAAGTGAAATAGAACTAAAGTGAATAGAAAAGAATGGCATTAAACTGAATTAAACTCACCAGAACGCAATTTAACTGAATGGAACTGCAGTAAAGTAAACTGAACTAATTCAACTGAATTTAACTAAAGTAATTTGAGTAAAATTCTACAGATCTGAATTAACACTTTAAATAGATTTGATTTATTTTGAACAACGGAACTAAAATGAACTAAAACTAAATTTTTTGAGATTAATTTAAATAATCACTTAAAATTAAATCAAACTAAACTGAGTAGAAAATAATTGAATTAAACTGAATTAAACTCACCTGAATGGAATTTAACTAAATGGAACTGCATTAAACTGAACTTATTCAACTGACCTGAGTAAAATTGAATTTAACTAAAGTAAATTGAGTAAAATTGGCAGTTGTAGCCTAATGGTTAAGGTACTGGACTAGTAATCGAAAGGATGCTGATTCAAGCTCCAACACTGCCAGGTTGCCACTGTTGGGCCCTTGAGCAAGGCCCTTAACCTTCAATTGCTTAGACAGTTTAATGTTACAGTACTGGAAGTCGCTTTGGATCTGTTTAATGCTCAAAATGTAAATGTAGATTCTACAGAACTAACTTAACACTTTAAATAGATTTGATTTATTTTGAACAACGGAACTAAAATGAACTAAAACTAAATTATTTGAGATGAATTTAAATAATCACTTAAAATTAAATCAAACTAAACTGAATAGAAAATAATTGAATTAAACTGAATTTAACTCACCTGAATGTAATTTGACTAAATGGAACTGCATTAAACTGAACTTATTCAACTTAAATAAACTTGAATAAAAAACTGAATTTAATTAAAGTAATTTGAGTAAAATTGGCAGTTGTAGCTTAGTGGTTAAGGAGCTGGACTAGTAATCGAAAGGTCACTGATTCAAGCCCCACAACTGCCAGGTTGCCACTGTTGGGCCCTTGAGCAAGGCCCTTAACCTTCAATTGCTTAGATTGTATACTGTCACAGTACTATAAATTACTTTGGATTAAAGCGTTTACTAAATAATGTAAATGTAAATTCTACAGAACTGAATTAACACTTTAAATAGATTTGATTTATTTTGAACAACTGAACTAAAATAAACTAAAACTAAACAGAAGTGAATTTGATTAAAGTTTGACCGAAAACAGTTCAAAATAAACTCAATTATGTTGAACTCGATATAAACTGAATCGAATAAAAATCGAATTAAAGTGAATCGAATAAAAATCGAGCGGCTACTCAAACCTGCGCGCGCTCCCCCTCTCGTGACGTCACGCTCCCACAATGCACGCGCTGCGCGTAGCCGTAGCGGCGCTTGTGTGTTTAGAGGGAAAAAGCCGCAGGCCTGTTGCACCAAATTCTGCTTTAATACTGATTATTAATCCGGATTCGTTTAGTTACGGGCCAGGATCGGGTCTCATCCGTCAGGAGCAAGTGCACAGGGCGAGTTTCTGTTCCAGTAGAGCCTCTGCGTGGTCTGATCTGATCTATCTGGACTGGTGCAGCTTTAAAGTTTGCGGTAAGTGCAACTTTCAGTGCATTTAGGATGAAACCTGATTCATTAAACTTGTACCTTCGGTTTGCATAATTATTTCGCAGGGTTTAGATTGTGCACAGTTTATTTTGTGATTAAATCATGAGAAAGGTGCATGATGGAAGTTTTCCTCTCGAGGTCTGATGGTTGAACAAACAGTTAGCTGCGCCAAACAATACAAGTTGATTTAATGTGTTTTTGCTTGAGCCCTGATGGAGTGAAAGTACATTTCGATCGTACATTAGTGCTAGATGTGCTGTGTGGAGGTTTGGGGGTGATTGTGGGGTGCAGATGGTAGATTTGATGGTAGTTTAGAGGGAGTTTAGCTGCATGTTGTTCCTGCTGCTGCAGCACTGATGAAGTTTTTAATGCTTCTGCTGACTACAGAAAAACTGCAGCTTTACTCTAGAAAACACATTAAAACCTTCAGATAAACCTGATTTTTACTTTTATTAATCACTCACAACCTCTCTTTTATTTTACATCTTATACACAAGAATTTATGTTTAGGGTTTATTATTATTTTCCTTCTTTTAAACCCAGATTGTGTAAATGAATATCATTAAACTGATGGATTTACTAATCTGTAGCTGTTGTTTCATTGTTTACATTTCTATTGTAATAAGAAGCCTTGTTTTTGTATTACTAACATAGTCGTTGAATTTGCTCTAATGTTTAATAGTTTAATTATTTTAATAACAAGCTTAATTTATATTGTATTTATCAATCACATTTTTCATGTCTGGTTTTACATTTTTCTATCAGAATGTTTTTAATAATTATCATTACTTTTATACTATTCCTATAAAAACGTCTAATATTTAGATTTTTTTTATTTTTACTTTTATTAATCACTCACAACCACTCTTTCATCTTATATCTCATTCATAAGAATTTATATTTTGTGTTTATTATTATTTTCTTTCTTTTAAACCCAGATTGTGTAAATAAATATCATTAAACTGATGGATTAATAATCTGTAAACTGCTGTTGTTTCACAGTTAACAAGTTATTTAAATAACAGACCTTGTGTTTGTATTTCTAGCTTCTCTAAATTTTTGCTCGTCTAATGTTTAATAGTTTAATTATTTAAGAGCTTATTACAGTTAATATTTTAGGGCATTTTAATAACAAACTTAATTTTATTGTGTTTATTAATCACATTTGCACTTTTTATGTCTGGTTTTACATTTTTTTTATCAGAGAATGTTTTTAATAATTATCATTATTTTTAACTTTTATACTATTCCTATAAAAAAAGTCTAATTTTCAGATAATTTCATTTTTTTTGATTGATTTACTTATTTAGTGATATATAAGTGATATACAGTGATGAAAAGTTAATGTATTAATTTTTGCAATTTTACCTTTGTAGCTTAAGCTTTTACAAGATTAATTACTGATGTTTTAAAACCAATTTAAAATATATTTGCAATATTATAATACAGTAATCTTAAAATTGGTATTATAAGTCTTATAAATACTTTTGTTCACATTTGTTTACTTCTTATATAAACCGAGTTTGTAGTTCATCCTTTTATTTTAGTCCAGAGTAAGTTTAAATTAATCATTTCAATTGAGTGGAAACTTTGATTAATTTGTAGTTTTATTTTACTAAGATTAGAGTTACAAATAATAAAAAAAACGCTTTCATTTAATTTTAACGAATTCTTAAAGTTTTATTTAAAATGTAAACATTTATTCAGAAAAAGCCTGAATTAATATTGGGTTTTTTTAATTAAGTATCTGTAAATGCTAATTTGAAAATACATTTTTATATCATAATTAATTTACTAATCAGTAAGTAAAAAATGATTAATGCTGGTTTGAAGATGTTTGTTTAAATAATGTATTTTAATATTGTAATCAGAAAAGTTTATTTGATTTTAAAAACACTTTAAAAAATCAGATGAATAATTCTAGTTATATTATTTACAATAGTATTTTAAGGATTATTCAGCAGTTTGTTTTTAGTTATTGCTGTTAAAAAATAAAATATTTTATTGTTTCTTTTATTAAACATTTTTTTGGATTGTTTTGATAATACAAATTTTTAAAATAGAATTAAATTTTAATCTGGATTTTATTTATTTATTTTTTTTTAATAGTGATTGTTTTTAACAATTTGGTCATTATAAAAAAAGTTAATTTTTATTACAGAAAAATGAATAGAAAAATTGTTTATATGAAAGAATATATGCAGTTGTTTAATTCAGTCTGGAAGTGTTTAAAATGTTAATCTGTATATTTATAATTTTTTTGACGCAAACTTTAGATTTCTCAACATTTTAAGTTGTGTTTAAGTCTGTTTTTGTGTAGTTTTACACTTTAGAATGTAATCGCAGCTATTTTTATTGTCCTTGATTTGTTCACTTGGTGTATCCTGGAGGTTTACAGTTGATTGAACAGGTTATTCGATCAGGATATCGATTGATCACGCACATTCATGCTGCTTCCCTAAACTGTATAGTTGGAAGCATGTCATTTCCTTTATATAATTGAATACACCTGTTACCCATAAGCCCTCGCTGCTTACTAATGTAGATGTAACTGTCTTCTGCTTTTCTAGATGTCCAAGCCCACACTCATCGGAAACGTCCCACCCGTATGAGACCATGTTCCATGGACAGGAGCAGCTGAGCAGCCACTTACAGACCCACGACTCCAACAAGCCGGATCTGCAGTGTGAAGAGTGCGGCAAACACTTCAACACTCGATTAGGTCTGAGACGTCATGTGGCCACCCACGCCACGTCCGTGACCGGCGATCTCACCTGCAAGGTCTGCCATCAGATCTTCGAGAGCATGCCTACCCTTCTGGAGCACCTGAGCACACACACCGGGCGTCCTCCTCCGGACGGAGCCGTGCGGGAGAGGAAGCACCAGTGCGATAGCTGCGGCCGCCGTTTCTTCACACGGAAGGATGTGAGGCGCCACGCCGTGGTGCACACGGGCAGGAGGGACTTTCTGTGCCCTCGCTGTGCCCAGCGTTTCGGCCGACGCGACCATCTTACCCGCCACCTCAAGAAGAGCCATGCCCAGGAGCTGGATGCCCTCAGCTTGGTACCCTCTAGTGTTGTGAAGGAAGAGCCTAGCCGCACCCTGTGCATTTCTGGATCACCTAAAGATGCCTCAGAGGCAGTGTCGATGGGCATGTTTAACCCTCAAGGCCTGCAGAGTGTGTCTACCTCAGGGGTCACCCACCATCATTCGATAGTCCCTGCCCCCCTACAAAGCCCCATGAGCGTGGGCTGCTATTTTGAGCCAAGCAAACATCAGCCCCAGCAGTACCACGAGCCTCAGCGCTACCAGCCTGCATCAGCTAGCACATACCTCAAGGCCGAGATGGAAAACTTCCTGAACGAGCTCCAGTGCGGCCCGATGCCCCCTCAGGCCACGGTTGCGACCTCTGCCTCCAGGCCAAACGACCTTGTTCCCGAAAGTCTGGGCAGTCAGAGTGCCCACTTCACCCTCAGGAACTCGGCCTTCGCTACGGCCGAGCCTACAGCCACCGCTGCTAACGTGGACCTCTCGCCTCTGCTGGGCTTCTTGCCGTTCGGGCTGCCGCCGTACAGCGCCCCCTTGAGTTCGGGAGGCATCGTGATGGGGTACTCGACCACTGCTACAGCCTGCTCGCCGACTCCTACCTCTCAGCTCTCCGGGCCTCTGTCCTCGTTCCAGCCGCTGCACGAGCCTCAGGCCTCCGGGCATCTAAATCAGCTGTCTGGTTTCTCTCCTACATTACCTCGATTTCACCAGGCCTTTCAGCAGTGATGCTCGGCTCGTGGATGTGTTCTTTCCAGACAGCGATGATGGAAAGCCGAGTGCTCAGTGAACTCGTTTGATTGAAGGCTTTTGTGTTGCATATACAGGTCACATGATTTCTGTAGAATAGGACGATTTTGCTCTGGATTGAATAGATTTTTAGAATAGACTGAACTGTAGGTTGTTTTTTTTCCTTTGTAGGCCTTTCCTATATTAGATTGTAGTAATTTGTGATTGTGTTTAGATTAATTTAGCAGTGAGAAGTCAGATTTTTACTGAACTGAACAAATGCAGTACTGTGCAAAATAGGGACGCATCCATTCAGTGCTTAGCATGGTTCTGTGGGCATGTGCGGATATGAAAAAGTCATAGTTGATTAGATTTATAAGAATAATATAATGCCATATATTCCAGTTGGTTCTGAAGCTGGGGTCAGATCGCAGGGTCAGCCACAGCAATGGCTGTGTCCCAAGTGCAGCACACTTCCCTCTAAAGTATGCCAGTATAGAAAACACCACCATTGGTTGTGTCTTAATTTAACATAGCAGTATACCATTTGGAATACAACCAGATCATTTTGGTCTTCCCAGCCAGGGAAACAATACATTTAATCACACACTTATACATTTAATAATCAGAAAATATCCTGATGTTCACATGCCATTTCAGCTTATGTTTATATATAATTACACAATGATGTGTAAGTGCATAATTAGTGAGCGACAACTTGTCAGTGTGTTCTAATTTTGCACTAAAAGGCAACAATGAGGAGAAATTACCTCGAATAGATAGATTAGCTAGTATTCACCAGGATTTACTGACTCAGTTCAAGATAACATGCAAAGCTATTAACTGCTTCTTTACACCACCCAGCAGTGGATCATACTGCTCTCTCTGTATTCGGACGATAGGTGTTACTGTCACAGTGACCAGAATTTGGCCTGTGACCAGTGCTCACCGCACCACCCATGCCCCCCAAACCCCTAACACTGTTTTGACTGAACAATTTAATAACCATATTGCTGGGCTTTATTTTGCACAGTACTGTACCTCAGAATATTCTTTACAAATCCAACAGGATTATTACAGTATTTTCTCATCGTACAAGCACTTTCTTCCGTCAGAAGCACTTCTTTGACTTGAGAGTCAGTTTGAACTGTGGTTTTATTTACATTTCAACTCGCAGCTTTCACACCATACAGAACCTACCTCTTTTAGTGAACTTCTCCAGCGGGGAGCTTTAGTGCTCCTTTTATGTGATATTGATTAGAAAAGCAAGCGAATCTCCATAAGCAATTATGTAGTGTACGTGGATGATTGATATTTTGGGGATTTTAAAGAGTTTTGCAGTAGTGATAAGTCATTTGTGAGAAGATTAAACTGTCAAGTGTTCGCAGAATTGTGCTCATGTTGTTTTTAGACTCTTTAAGGTCTTAAAGTGTGTATGTGTGTATGTGTGTCTGTGCGTGTGTTCTGTGTTGCTGATCTGACCTTGTTTAAGGTTACACCACCAACTGAAAGGAAAAATGTTTGTTAGTTTGTGCTTATATGAGGAAAGAAATCAAACCAGCGCAGAAAAATTCAAACAAAGTGGGGAAGGAATTTCCAGCGCTGCTAACTAATTAAATTAGGAAATTAAAGAACTTGATGAACGTTTTATGAAGTCAGAATGTTGTCCATATCTGCTGTGAAACATACTATCAGTCATTAAAATGTAGTTTTCTCAAGAACTACAGTAAACTGACAGTTTTAACACTTTTGGTTCATTATTTGTGGTTTAAAAGTGTTTTTCATGCTGTTACACGTTCATTGTGAATGTTACATGAATCAGTGTCTTTATTCAGAACTACACTCTGAACCAGGGCAGAATTCGGTTCTGTAGATGAATTCAGTTTTCAGAACAAAGTTTGTATAGACTGGAAACCAGTGTTACTGTGATGTGTTTGGACTTAGACGTAACTACCTCAGATGTAACTGCACACTGTACTGTACCTCCCAGTGAGAGGACTTTCTTTTTTTAAGTGGGTATCTCACTGGTGTAAGATGGTTTACATCTTATGTTCAACAGTGGCGCTTGTCTTTCGTTCGACCTTTTGTTCAGTTTTTATACCAACGTTTTATGAACAAAGGTTTCATTTATTGTACTTAACAGTTTCATGGATGATAGAGAAATAAAGTATCTTCTACACTCGCCACTTCTCATGTCTTATTTGTTTTACCAACCTGTTTCTTAATACATATGACATGCATGTCCAGAGTCTGGCTTTGGAGAGAATGTAAAAGTACTGGTACTCACATTGATTTTACTGCTTCATGAAAACAACATTTATTATAAGTGTTTAGTGTATAAAAATATAATGCAACTGTTTAAATAAAAGTTAAATAAAGCACAAATAAAAAAAAATTTAGGCTACTTTTTCACTTTACACAAAGACATGGTCTTGTGGAAAGCCATCTTCGAAATGTGGCAGCCAACTCATTTGACCATGTAAAGATATTCAACAACTCGTTTAACCAAGTAAAGAATGATGGATGAATAGTGTTACAGTGTTATGCAGTGAAATGGTCTTTGTAACTGATTAAAAGAGCCATAGGTTTAAACTGTGATTTATAGTTATAACACTTATTCATTATTTACACTAAATAAGCTCTGGACACTACATAAACAAGTCTGTGGACACTCAACACAAGCATCTAATTTTAGAATCGTGAGCCTTTATTAGGACTTGGTCTTCTTTTGCTTCTTTACATATCCACACTTTTCTGCCAAGGCTTTCCATGAGCTTTAAAATACTGGTTGTGGGGATTCATAATATCCACTAAATATTAGGTAAAGTCTTTCAATACTCGTCCCAATACAACCTGAAAAACAAAGAAAGGGTTACGGTTTTAGATGAGGTTTAGGTCAGGTTTTGTGCACACCAAAGTCATTTCCACACCAGCCTTGCTGGGGTGCTAAATCTAATAAAGATATTTTTTAAATTGGAATCACACAGTCCTTTAGAATTTAATTGTTTCGGTATAATTAAGGTTTTCCTGTGCTATGACCTAAAGGATATTTGGGCTTGTGTGTTTATCAGTATAAATTTTACTACCTATATTTGACATACAAGATTGCAAGGCTGTATGTTTTAATATATGCATCTGTTAGAAATGGTTATGGATGATATTGTTTAATCCATTAGTTAGAATTGGTGTCTGTGTTTGGTTATGCGTATCATAATGAATTATTAATGAATAAAATGTGTAAGCTGTGTTCAGATTTTATTTACATAACTTTGTAAATAATTAGTAGGTGTGTGTTTAGAACAATTGTTTGTTTAGTATAATTTAAAGATAGAGCATTGTCATGTTTTTCTTCTTGGGTTGAAATTTTAATGGAGCATGTCTGAGCATGAGCAAACCATGATCATTTATCAATGCTTGGAAATGCTTGCAGTTACTTCATCTTTACATAAAATGTCCATATATCACGCTAAATATTAATTTAAATGCCACTTTTCATGTGAACAAACTGGCAAAGAAAGGAGCACCTAAAGTGACTGGACGCCAAACCTCTATCCAAAATGGCGCCCTGCTATTTTTTCTCTATACATTTATATATAATTTAAAAAATAATGCCCTTCTTGTTTTGACAAGGACTTTGTAATGTATTTAAAATTCTATAAACATCCCAGACATTACATTTGATGCTTTCAACATTATTTATAAAATGGCGATGGTCCATAATTAGTGCACTCTGTAGTGAATCTAGTTCTGTTTTAGACGCACCCCATCTCAAGGACCTACGGGGTGCATCCTAAATAACTTCCTATTAGCAAAATAGTGCACTAGATATAGTGTACAAGCCATGAATTCATACCAAGAGTAGTGCACCTATGTAGGAAAGAAGACGCTAGTTTGCCGGAGAGGGCGCTGTAGATTTGGTTTACTTTTGACCATAATATAGGAAGCTAAAGAGATGTATTTATTATAGTGGCTGTTTTCGGAAACTTGTAACGTACAGTAGTTATTTTTGTTTGTGTTTTAAGGTTACAGATGATATTTGGCTGTAAAAGCTGAGTGTGTTTATAGCAGACATGGCAGACGAGGCGTTATTTCAGTTCCTCCATAATGAGCTGATTCAGTATGTAAACAGTGCAGAGAGCGGAGAATCTGTAAGATACTTTATTATACTATTACATTCCATTATTATTATATAACTTATTACTAATATATTACGTTACTGATATGTATTTTATTATTTGATGTATTATTATGAATTGTAGGAGCTCTAGTATATGTGACAGCTGGTTGGATGTGTTGTAATTATCAGTTATTGCATTAATCTCCTTTTAAAATAGTTTAAATTTAGGAATGAATGAATGTTTTTGTGTGTACAGGACAATGGACGGTGTGTTTCCAAGCTTGAGAATATGGGATTTCGGGTAGGACAAGGTCTGATAGAAAGGTGGGTATTATTTATCATACACACACACACACACAGCTAAAGTATAAAAATCCATGTACAGTAAAAGGAAACACATTTAACCTTTGTCTTTTGTTTTTAATGTTTAATAAACATCCTATCTATTTATCTGTCTGTCTGTCTGTGTACTTATCCATTTATCTGTACATCAGCACATCTATTTACTTTTACTTGTGAATATGAACTAAAAAGTGTGTATTTTAAGCATATTACTTCACTATAATAAAGTATATGCAAGGTAACAGAAAGAATTAGTGCTGCTATTGTTTAGTTTCTTTAAAATGCATTGCTATTGTTTGTAAAGGTTACACACAACAAGTGGCAGTTGTAGTAAAGGTACAAAAAGCTTCTACATAAAGTTCTTGCGAATAAAATGTTATAACACTTAATTAACAAAGGCTTTCAGGTTGTAAGTATCGGCAGTTCACTGTTATTTTAGAACCTCTGTGCCTTATATTTGTCTAGTCTGATTGTGGAAAGTTGTAAATAATGTACAGCAATGTTTAATGGTTTAGGTACTGGATTTTGGCCCCTGGCCCTTAACCATCAATGTCTCTTGACAATTTTAAGTTGCTTGTTGTGAAAGCCACTGACCTAGACACAAAAAGTTCTATTTACAGTGTGTGCAATCCTTGGAGTGTCTTTCTACCTTAATGTTTTAAGTTTATAAAAAATAACTGACCAGACTTGTGGTCACTGTCCTCACAGGTTCACCAAAGACACGGCACGTTTTAAGGACGAGCTCGATGTCATGAAGTTTGTCTGCAAAGATTTTTGGACCTTCGTGTTCAAAAAGCAGATTGACAACCTGAGAACGAACCATCAGGTACGTGTGCTCTGCCCAACTTCTGTTCTTATCAGTACTGATTTAATACTGATAGCTTCTTATTAAATCTGCAGTCTTATTAAATCTGATTTTAACTATAAACATAGAAACAATGCACCTACTATTGCACATCTTTTTGATGTTTATTATCATATTGCATCAGGTGAGGATGCATTGTCACAGCCATTCTAAACAGCAAAGGCACAAGACATTAGCAGATATCATATATAGAAGTTCTGTATGATTCTGCTGTTTGATGTAATGAGAGAAATAAGAGATACTATGGTATGTAACACATGTTTTTTAATATTTTGCAGGGTATTTATGTGCTACAGGATAACAAGTTCCGTCTACTAAATCAACTGTCTGCTGGTAAACAGTACCTGGAGCATGCCCCAAAGGTACTCTTGCTTTCGAACTTTAACATGATTACTAATGGATTAATTATCCTATTCACATACAATAATTTGATTTCATGTAAAATTCCAGAAATAAAAACAGTGAAGGTACTTTATGTGCCTTTAGCAAGTAACTTTTACACATGTAGTTAAATACAATTGTCATAGCTAGTGAAGGTTGAATTGTAGTCAAATCAAAATCTTCATCATGATGATTTCTAGTGAATAATCAGCTATATAACACAGGCATACAAAACACAGCAGTTTGTGCCATTTAAATTATGTTTTTGTTTTGTTAGAGTTATGTTTATGGCTTTCAGATATTAAACGTGTAGGTTTATTAGGTACGCCTCCCCTGTATTAACTGTAACTGCTTATTTATTCAGGTACACCAATTATATATACAACTACACCACTGACTGCTGCCCATCTGCTGCTTATTATTATTATAAAAACCACAGTCTTTTCCAGGCATATTTGTGCATATTTATCTCCTCTCTAATATCACCTCTTGTTGCCAGAATGTTATTTTTAGCAGTTTGCTTGTCATATTTTGTTAAAGATATGTAGAAATTGATGTTCAAAGCTCTTTGAAGACTTGTTAGGCCAAATACAACCATATGTGATGCATAAACATCTATGTGTTTTGTGTTACTCATTAATAACCTGGCTCACAGGTCACAAAGCCCCAGTTTACATGCTCTGTACATTGCAAAACGTAACTTGTGCTTTTCTTCCTCATTCATACACTATCTGCAGAACACACACACAACCTGGCCATTATCATACCAGTGTCACTACTGAACTGCGAATGGCCACCACCCAAATAATATCTGGATATACACACACACGTGTGAGGCTTCTGTACAGGTTGTATTTTGTTGGCTCATGTGTACTTTTCTTTATTGTGTTGTTTGCTTCTTTATCTGCAGTATTTAGCATTCACCTGTGGCCTGGTGAGAGGGGGGCTGTACAATATTGGTGTGAAGAGCGTTGTCACAGCTGAAGTATCCGTCATGCCTGCTTGTAAGGAAACAATGCATTTAAAGCATTTTACATCATCACATTATTACATATGAATAATAATGTGTATATATTTGGTTTTATCCTCATCATGCTCTTTGTTTTTTCTTTTCTCAGGTAAATTCCAGGTCATGATCCAGAAAGCGTAATACACTGCAAAGAACAACAACTTTATAATATATTTGTTTGTTTTAGTTCTGTTTCCAATTTGCATTTTTATTGTATTGTATAATTAGTTTATTCTTTTAATTTGTACCATAGCTTCAATGTATTATGGCTTTGTCACATTAATCTTGTAAATTGTTTGCACTGGAAATCTTTAAAAAGTCTATAAAGATGTTTGTGTATGTTTTTATTTCCAGCTGTAGTTCACAGGGCTGTCACATATCTAATAACTAGATGATTTAGCAGAAATTAATGTTCCGGTTGTTGTAACCTATAAAATCTGTCCCAACATACAGTTACGCTGTAATCAGGACCAGCTTTATCAACTTAAAGACCATTAATATATGACAAAAGTGAGTCTAAGTCAAGCTGTCATTCCTAAGTGGATGGGACACCTGATAATTGCTAAAAAAAAAAAAATGCTAAAATGTCCAGGACCTGAATTTGCTTTCATATTGAATTGCAGTTATTACAGTTACCACACATAGTGTGTGTGTGTGTGTGTGTGTGTGTTGTTGTTGTTGTTGTTGGAAGAGAGATAAATCCTCAGGAAAGTATAGCTGGTGATTACTCTCATATAAATATCGTAAAGTGTCTGGTGGACTTTTAATGCCAGCTAATCTATTATTGAAGTGGGTGTGAATAATTTGTGATTCTTGAGTTAAGTTTTGTGAGCATTCTTAACTCTGCTACCTGCCGAATTGGATCCTGTTTGGACCCAGTTATGGAGCTGGCCTTCTTAATACCTTAATACAGCCCTGTAAAGAAATGTTCTGCATGTTGGGGCTGTATTTGTTTAGTTTATAAAGGACATGTAAAAGGTTAAATGGAAAAGAAATAAAATGTTGTTGACTTTATTAAAAAATTACAGTATTAAGGTATGATAAAATAGTTGCAGGGGTTTGAAGGCATTTATCAATTTTTTGTCCCACAACATCCACAGAAACTACATTCATCCTCAATCTCTCACCCACTGTACTGCCCAGTGTCCTCTTTCATGCAAAACTAAAAATATTTTTTTCCTAGTGTTATATAAATCCAGTTGGGCGGCACGGTGGCTAAGTGGGTAGCACTGTCGCCTCAAAGCGAGAAGGTCCTGGGTTCGATCCCCAGGTGGGGCGGTCCAGGACCTTTCTGTGTGGAGTTTGCATGTTCTCCCCGTGTCTGCGTGGGTTTACTCCGGGAACTCCGGTTTCCTCCCACAGTACAAAGACGTGCAAGTGAGATGAAATGGAGATACAAAATTGGCCATGACTTGTGTTTGACATTAAACTTGTGAACTGAAGAACCTTGTGTAATCAGTAACAACCGTTTCTGTCATGAATGTAACCAAGTGTGTAAAACATGACGTTAAAATCCTCAATAAATAAATATAAATCCAGTCAGACACGGATTATGGGAGATTTTTGTTTTGAATAATGTAATAAAGACACTAAGCTTTATAAGAAATGAAGCTATAATGCTTTTGTAATTATTTATTTAATTCGTGCATAAAGCTATAGATGATATATAAAGAATGTATGCATATATTATAGTGTTTTTAGTTTTATATACAAGAACAAAAACAATAAACAATACAGCGTTAAACCCAGTTTTTAAATGTCCTGAAATGCTGCAGCTCATGGTTGTAATGGAGAAAGTTAGTCACGTGGTTCAACGTTTGCCTCGGCGTGAAACAACACGGTAGCCAATAGGAACGCGAGCTGGTCTTCATTTGCGCTGCTATTGGCTGTTTTTTAAACTCGGACCAACGGCGCTGATATTCAAACCGTTTTTTCCTCCTCATTCGGTGTAACTGTTGAATTCGGAAGAAGCTCCTGCACAGACGAGATTTCACCCCGTTTTATCGTTTTTGGAGCGAATTTTAGCGGTAAAAGGAAGAATTAGATTTTATACGTAAGTAGAATGAATAAAAACGACCGTTTCTATGGTGTTTATGCAGTTTTGTGTATTGTAGAGTAATCGCTTCTTGTTCGGGCTAACATTCCACTTAGCACAATTAGCATAAAGCTGTTAGCAGTGCTTGTTGTTTAGTTGGACTAATAAACTGTTTTTGTAGAGTTTTATTTATTATATTAGTAATATGCAGTTTCAAGCAGGTAATCTATACACTTATAATAAATATATAAATATATATATCTGCAGCTGTGACCCATACAGGGCCTCTAATCAACATCATTTATTGTTATTATTTTTTCTACTTATTATTGATTAATTATGCTTATTCTGATTACATACACTCGTAAGCGATTTCAGTAATGTCTCTAACTGTTATTTTTCTGTATATGGACGTTTACACGGCTTACATTATTGATTTGGTGATTTAAATGCATCTTTAAAGACTTAATGCAATTTCATTATTATTTATTTTTGGTAGTAGGTATGATGAACTATGTCTAAAGTGTCTTTTTAGCCCTTGTAAATAAGGATAGTTTGGCTACACCCATTAAAGAAGTATTTAAACCGGGACAACAGTCTCATTCGGGTATTATTCAAGGGAGGGGGTGACTGTCCAAAACTGTCACTTTTTATGCTGAGCTGAAATTTGTGTAGATGGTTAAATGTAATAAAATAACTCTGCTGTGAAATAAAATGCTTCAGCATGGGGGTTTAGTCAAGCAATTTTTGTTACCATGCTTAGAAAAACAGGGCTGAGGCTTTCTTTCTTATACTTCTGTAGTTGCAGAAATCATTTACATCCCAAGACTGTAGATGAGATCAAACATATATTCATCTAAAAATAACTCTGGATTTTGACTTTAAGGACGTAATGCCATTTCATTATTATTTATTTTATAGAAGTTATTTATTTATTTGTAGTTATGATGAACTATTTCTAATGTATAGAAATCTTAAAACAGACAACAGTCTCATTCGAGGAGTATTTAAGGGAGGGGGTGGCTGTCCAAAACTGTCACCTTCTTTATGCTGAGCTGAAATGTAATAAAAACAACAAAATTGTTCATTTAAATGTGATTAGTTAAGCAATGCTTATGTAACTATGTGCCTAGAAAAACAGGGCTGAGGCCTTGTATATAGAAATCTTGAAACGGACAACAGTCTCATTCGAGTGTGAACAAAGATGTGTGTTTCACTTCCTTAGTTACAGAAATCATTTAAATCCCAAGACTTGCATAAAATGTGTGTACCTTATTGGTATATGTGGATGTATGTACATGAGATCAAACAGATATTGATATACAAATAATTCTGTGTAATGATCTTAACTTGTTTTCCTTCTTTTAGACTCTGAAAATGGAGGTGCAGCAGCTCGGAGACTCTGCAGATCCATACTCATTTGACGCTCCATCTTACGTAATGCATGATTTTGGTTTAGACTCTGAGGATAATGCAGATCAATGGTTTGGTAAGTGTTTAATATTAACATTTAAATAAGCAGGAAATTTAACACTTAAGGTTTGAAGGTAGGGTTTATTGTGTGCATTGATAGAATCACTTTCAGGTTGGGCCAGTTATTCTTATGACTTATTTTACTGGTAGATTTAAGTTTCCTGCTGACTCTGATACTCATAGCTGATTTTTTTGACCATAATGAAAGTTTCATTAAAAAATAACTGAGGGAACTTGTGTGTCACATTAGCTATTTACTACCATGTTTGCTGAATAACATTGTTTTGTTTGTATTAGACATAATGGTTACTCCCACAAATGGTGAAATGGAGCAGCTTGCAACACCCATGAGGGTCCCAAAGCCTTTTGATGGGACACACAATGAGGATTTGCCAAAAGCTGTAGTCTCACCCATGGTTCAAGCCCCGGCAACTGGTAAAAACCTCTGGTTTTCATCTATTAGTAGTGCATCAGTTGTAACCACTAAGTGTTCCCACAACCCAACTGCTCTGCTTATTATTTTATTTTTCTTAGCTTCATCTTCAGATAAGGACAGTTCTGCCCCTGCACACCCTTCTAACATTGTGACTTCATGGGGTAACAGCCAACCAACAGTTGCTCCTGGCCAGGCTCACAAAAAGAATGTTCCAGCACAGCCCCGCAGGTACAGCGGATATTCTAAGTGATGACTCTGCATAATTGGTTACATTTACATGTTTTTGCTAGCAAATTGTGCCAAGTAGATAATATTTTATGGGGGGTGTTCTGACTCGACCATGATCCTGATTGTGGTGGAGCTAATGCAGAGAATGAATACATTTTTATGGCTGTTTCCTGAAAATACCTTCAAGATTTGTTTGGCTATGTTCTCATTCCAAAGCCTTTTTTTCTTGAAGTCTGTCCTCTTTAGATTGGCTACATTGCTCAAGCAACTTTTTAATTTATTTGTTGAATATATATATATATATATTGATCTCTAATCAATAATATATTCAGCATGGGATGCTTATAGTGGATTCTCTTGTGATTTTATGACATTTAATTGCTAGCACTTGTTGGATATTTGCCAAATCGCAAAAGGATGCAAAGATGCTAATTTAATGTATAATTTTATTCATTAATTACAAACAGATGCTTGTCAAAGTTGTGCTAATAGTAACTTAGTTAAATGTAATGAAACAAGGGACAAAGAAACCCATGTACGCATCTAATCTAAGTGGGGAGATGTGTGTGTGTGTGTGTGTGTTTAATAAACTTCACTTGAAATTGAAGCCTTCAAACCACTGTGACTAAGCCCTGTATATTTATTTGTAATTCTTTTTTTTTTTATACAGGGTTTCAAAACGTGTTGTGGTCAAGACTGACAAACCCCAAGGTCCTTCAACACCACCAGTAAAGAAAAAGAGAAGGTAAGTCCATGTTTGAAGTTTAGACACGTCAAGTCATTTATCTGAGTGTTCAGTCATGTAGCAAGTACATCTTGCTATTTACAGAGTTGTTCCGACTCCTAAAAGGACAGTTTTTCGCCACCAGCGAAGGTAAAACTGATTAATCTGTGCGGGGTTGGTTCACAGTGGTGAAGCTGTATAATTGAACGTCACTTGGCATCACTTTTTTTTTTTTTTTTTTTTTTAATTAAACTTAATTATTTATTCACAGCAATTTAAAATTGAAACATATACATGTCACAAACCTTGGTATATCCTTGTGGGAATATATGTGATGCTAGTGTTGTAATTAAAGTGATGTGAAGAGAACATGGAGGATGAGTGATTAACTGGACATATTTTTCTACAGGAGCTCGACAGGCACAAGGCCCGCTCGCCGCAGTGCTACTACTACCGCCGCCCGCAGCAGCATCAGACTAAAGCATAAAACACCCGCGCCCGTAGCTGTTACATCTGCGTCCACTTCAGCTTCGAACCAGTAAGTGGCGGTTTTTCATTGATTCTGATTGATGCTTGAGTCCCGTATAACTGCATTTTTTGTGTGTGTGCCTTTTACTCAATTTGCTCTTTGCCCTCCAGACACAAGAGCACAGAGCAGCAGGAGATGGAGCGCATCGAGGCTCTGCAGAAGGAGGTGGCCGAGCAGCGCAAGAGGAATGAAGCCAGCTACAAAGCTGCACTGGCAGGAAGTGAGTATCCAGTCTCATTATATTTGCATTATAATCGCTTTGAGTCAAATGAGTAATCGGGTCTCTGGATGTCACAGATTCATGTCATTCATGTCTATGAGATTGTAAAATTAAATAAATAAACCAGGGTGGGGCAGTTTAATGTACTGGACTTACACAGTTGGTCCAGTTTGCAAACGTGAGGTGGGAGTAACTACAGTCTAAGCAAGGCAGGAGCACAAATGATGGAGAAATGCGGAGGCAGTAGTGTGTCTAATGTGTGGTATGGGTGCCACAGAACATCAGGGTTCCAGTTACCAGGGTTCAGTCCTTGCCACTGCTCACTGTCTGAGGAGTTTGTCATGTTCTTACCCTTTTTGCATGCATCTTTCACCTCCCCAAACTCGTACTCCAACTTGAACTAGCTCTCAATTAACCCTAGATGTTAGTGATATAATAATGCATGATGTATTGGAATCCTGTCCAGGGTAAATTCTTGTCCTTCACCATGTTTCCAGGTAGGCTTCAGACCTACCGCAACCCTAATCAACATAATTGTGAATAGGCTAATGTGTATTATTTTGGAAACAGAATCAAGATCCCTAAAACCTTATGTGTTTCTTGAAAGGTCATCCTCCGAAGAAGCAGGTGCTGTCCACCACCATTCCCAAAGAGTTCCATTTCCGCTCAGACAACAGAGTGAAAAACCACACAGATGCTGAGGCTTCTTACAAAGAGACCAACTTTACTTCTCAACTCCGCAAGCACCCTTCCTCGCCTGTAAGTACTGGAACTTTTAAAGTACTATGTTAATATACAGTTCAAACATTGCCATATTCTATTCTAGTGATCTCAGATTTTATACTGATAAGTCTACAGTAGCCTACTTGTGCTGTTTAGAAGCTGTACAGATTTTCTTAACTATAAAATTGTGGATTTACAAATAGTTCCTTGCTGTAGGAGCTTCGTATCCATCAGAATTACTTATTTGTAATCTGATTCTACCCCATTTTGATTCATAGCTGAAGGGACATAAAGGCACCACAATCCCCAAGCCCTTCAACCTCTCCACGGGCAACAAGAGGAAGCTGGAGGACACCGATTCTTCTTCTTATGTGTCTATGGCTGAGCAGATCGAACAGTTTCAGAAGCGCACGCCGACCCGCTATCACCTGCGCAGCCGACAAAGTCAAGAGAGAGGTAAAAAAAATAATTTACTACAGCTTTTTATAGACTTTACAGAGAGCTGTATGGCCACATGCTTGTTATGTATGCATTGTATAAATCATTAAGGTTGAGTTATGTGCAAACTAACTGCAGCATATGCTCAAAAAGTAAATAATAAGAATAATAATGAACTGGTTTCTTAGTTTTCCATGCTTATTAGCAACACTGTCCCAATAACTACAATATAGAACGATGACCAACTTGTTCTTACTGACTTGTTACGTAGGTCCTTCACCAGTAAAGACTGAAAAGCCAAAGATCACTCACCCTCACACTCCTCAGCTGATGACACGCCAAAGGAGCCGACCAGCCCTGGTGAAGAGCACGGCAGAGATCGAGGCTGAAGAAGTGGAGAAAATGCAGCAGTGCGTACAACAAGAAATTGTTCCGAAACTCCAAATCTATTATTCAGATGTCTTGTTTCCGATTGAGCTTTACCTTGTCTTTTTTTTTTTTCTTTTCTTCTTTTAGCTTTAAGTTTAAAGCTCTAGAGCTTAACCGCAAGATCCTCGATGCTGCCCTGCCTCCGAAGAAACCAGCTCCCAAGGAAACCACTCGACCAGAGGGCTTTCAGCTGGAGGTGGAAAAACGACTGCAGGAGCGACACGCCACCAAGAAAGCATCCGAGCCTGAAGATTACAGCTTCCACTCCAGACCCTTACCAACACGCATCCTGGAAGAAGTAGTAGTACGTGTTTCATTTATCTTTAGATTCAGATTTGCGTAGAAGCTGGATGTTTGATTTGTGATAACTGAGTCGTTACGTCTGCTCGTCCAGGGAGTCCCAGAGAAGAAAGTGTTGAATCCCACTGTCCCTGAATCGCCTGCATTTGCACTCAAAAATCGTATTCGTGTGGAACGCAAGATAGAAGAGGTACAAGTTCACTGCCTTGTATTGCTACGTCGTTCTAAATGTCAGGGTGAGCTTTATTAATGCATCAGGCTAAACTGCTCTTCGCTCTCGCACAGGTGAAGCCACCGGCTCCATTGAAGGCACTTCCTGTGCCCCACTACGTACCCTTCCAGCCCAAACCTGTTGTGAAGAATCACGTTGAAGTGTGTCCCTTCTCGTTCGAGCAGCGTGAGCAGGAGCGCAAAGTCCAGAAAGAGAAGCGCCTGGAGGAGCTGAGAAATGAAGAGGTAACTTTTGCACTATTAAATTTTGCTCGCAATCCAAATTGTCCTGCTATACTTATATAATTTCAATTCGATTGATGCATGTTTACATGAAGCAACATTTTAATTTTCCTTCCTAGGTTCCAAAGTTCAAGGCTCGACCACTTCCTGACTTCCACGATGTGAATCTTCCGGAGAAGAAAGTACCTGAACCTACCAAAACTGCTCCCTTCAGGCTGATGGTGGATGAACGTGGATCTGTGAAAAGTGAACGCTGGGAGCAAATGGTATTTTGGAAATGTATTTATGTATTTTATCCTTAGTTTAGTTATGATTAAAAAGTTGCAGAAGTCTCACCAATATAAAAATATGAAATTATATTAGAATGTATATTATTAGGCAGCAGGTGAACATTTTATCCTCAAAGTTGACGTTAGAAGCAGGAAAAATGGGCGAGCGTGAGGATCTAAGGGAGTCTGACGAGGGCCAAATTGTGACGGCTAGACGACTGGGTCAGAGCATCTCCAAAACTGCAGCTCTTGTTGGGTGTTCCTGGTCTGTAGGGGTCAGTATTTATTAAAAGTGGTCCAAGGAAGGAACAGTGGTAAGCCGGCGACAGGGTCATGGGTGGCCAAGGCTCATTGATGCACGTGGGGGGCGAAGGCTGGCCTGTGTGGTCCAGTCCAGCAGAAGTTAATGCTGGTTCTGATGGAAAGGTGTCAATACACAGAGCATCACAGTTGCAGGGCTGTTTTGGCAGCAAAAGGGGGAACAATACAATATTAGGAGGGTGGTCATAATGTTATGCCCTGATGGTGTATATATACACACACCACCAGTGCTGATCTTGAGCTTTTGAGTTTGAATCTCAGCTTTATCAGCTGCAGGGCACCTACACAGACACAATTGACTGTGTGCCTGTAGGGGGAGGGACAATGGCTGAACAGGTTCCTCGTTGCTGGTGCAGTTACACCCTCTGCTGACCGGTTGAGGCGCTTTCTTGTTCAGTATTATACTAGTCAATAAAAATGTGGAACCCTATATATAAAATTAGTTGTGCCTTTGTTTTTGTATATATGATGACTTGCTGACACATTCCCCCACGTTAGGTAAAAGAAGAGCTGAAGCAGCAGACTGAGGCAGCGAGCTTTAAGGCGAGACCTAATGCCGTCGCACACAAGGAGCCTTTTGTGCCCAGGAAGGAAAACCGCTCGATCTTGGGTATGTTACTCACGGTACATCTGGTCACACCAGGGTTGTTGCTGCAGCTGTTTCTGAGCTCATGGCACCTTGCTGCTCCTGCTGCTGCTTCTCTTTACCTTGGTTTAATTTGCAGTTTTTTTTGGTCAGCTTGCTGCACTGCTAACTGTCCACTATATTTTACTCTTTCCATTTTCTCCCATCACCACGGTCACTCCACTCGACCCTGTTTGGTCCTCTTTGAAACCCTCTGGCACTTTCTTAAGTCAATACCACCCATTCTGCAGTTCCCGAGGGTTTCCAGCTGTCGACGGAGCGGCGGGCGAAAGAACGGCTGGAGTTCGAGCGAGCGCTAAAGGAGAAGGAGGCGCTGAGGGCACAAATGGAGGAGCAGCAAGCCAGAGAGCAAGAGGAGCACGACAAGGAAGAGCTCTCTAGGTTACGACATGAACAGGTATGTTCGAGTCGATGCAAAGGTGTTTCAAGTTGAGCTTTCCCCAAGTCCAAAGACATGCAGTCAGGCTTATTGGCGTTACCAAACTTGTGTGTCTGCCTTGTGATGGACTGGCGATATATCCATAGTGTTTCCTGTCTCTCGCCCAATGAATTGGACTCACCCTGACCAAGCTAAAGTGGTGGTAAAACAAGACAGTAAATGTTCGAGTAGCATTTTTTTTTTCTTGATAGAAGTTAATTGACGCATATCTGGTGCAAATTGTTATGATTTAAAGCATAAACAAGGTCCAGGAAAGGATTACATAACACGTTACATGCATGCTGCTGTTTGTTGTTCGTAATATGTAACATTTTTGCAGTCAAAACAAATAAAAAGCTCAGAATAGAGGACCGTGTTAGCTAATGCTTAAACTATGCAGAACATGACTGTTCAGCACCTCAGAAATTAATGTGCGTTCACGAGGGCCATATTTTTGTTCACAACAGTAATAATGAAATGTCTACATTTTTTTTTTCTCATTTTGTATATATGATTATATAACTCTCAGTACTCCAATTGGCTTTTCAGCTCAGCGATCACATAACGGTGAATTCTGTCTCACTAAAGACTGAACCCACTCTCTGATCCTGTGACATGCTTTACATTTATCAGAGTAGACTTAATAGATGAATTTGAATAGGGATTTGTGTGATCTGAATATCTGAAAGTGTGATCTCGTTTGCAGGTGCATAAAGCCCAGCCCGTCAGACGCTACAAGCCGATAGAGCTGAAGCACAGCGAGACCACTCTCACCGTGCCTCAGTCACCAAAGTTCTCCGACCGCTTCCGTCTCTAAAGACTCCTGGAGATTTAACTTGTGAATAATTTAAGTTTTGCTTTTAATGTGTTCACGGTGTCTTTAATACCGCTAGGCTGTAAAAGTGCGCTTTTTTGATTGCGTAAAAGCCTTAAAAAAAATTTTGGCTATAGATTGTGTTCATAAACATGGACACTCGTCTGCATTCGTGGTCCCACCGCATTATGAAACTGTTGTACCATATATTTCCTTTCATTCTTTTCCATGTAACCTTAATCATTTTTCTTGTCTCATTTTTCCCTACTTTGTTCTTTTTTTGTAATAAATTTGTCAAAGGTGAAGTAGTCCAGAGTGTTTTTATTAAGCATTGTATCAATTTGTATTAAAACATTGTGGACAGAAATTTCCTGTGATTCACTACCAGCAGTACTGATCCAATTTCAGCATGCTTTCTTCAGAAAACTATAGTGACTAAATCAATATGTTCATTTTCATCAACCTTAAACTTTTACTAGATTTCAAATATACAATTATAATGCATATATAGTGCAAAACGCAAATGGGTTGTGCTATATGAAGGTGCCTGTTTTTACAGTACCAGCAAAGCATTTTTTGGTACAGTGTTAATGTTTCACCGCCAGTTGACCCTGGAGTAAAATGTACAGTATATGGATGTTAACATTTTGCGTTCACCAATTTAACCAATCAACCGTAAATCATTATTCATGCCTGTTTTCATGTGTTCTATGGATAAAGGTTGTATTGGAATGTTTAATTGTTCCAAATTTGGCATCTAGGTAATAGCGGAGGTAAAAGAGAACCCCTGTCGATCTAAAGGGGTTTGAATGGTAATGTACAGAGATTGGAAAACCTATTAAGTGACATGACTGAAGACATTTCTAAGTAAAAAGTGTACGACAGCACATCCGGAGTTTGCCAGGAGAGATGTAAATTGAGTTCTTGGGTCTGAGCAGCAAGTGCTATTGTAAAAATGAGCACTGACCATCACCTGGTTCACAGTGTTGGGGCTAAATATTTATGTTTATTAAATGTCGGGCTAATGGTTGGTCATAGTGTTTGTGTTGACTGCAGCAGAACTGCAAGCATAAAACCCTGAGTGACTTTGACAAAGGTCAGATCATTATGGCCAAACAACTGGTTCAAGTATCTGCCTCAAACGCTGCTCACAGGCACCCGTGGTAAAAACGTACCAACAGTTGCCTGACTAAAGACAAGTCACAAATGACTGACAGTTTGTTGGGTGGTCATGATTCATTGATGCCAGATTGGCTCAAATTGCAGATAATTTTATACTGTTGATGAGTGAATGTTACTCATGTCCACTGACAAGCGCACCCACAATAGACACACAAGCAATGGAACAATCTCAACAAATACTGTTTTCATAAAAATAATGTGGACAGCTAAGCATTTGCATAATTTACCTGTGGAAGAGATGGGATAGGCTTTGTTCACCATGTTCACCACATCGGTGAGCCAATGACTAGGTCGAAGTGGGTAGGTTCCAACCACTGTATGTCAGAAACGCCTCACAAGACTCGTCGTTTTGGAGATGCTCTAACCCAGTCGTCTAGCCAATAAGAGTTGTCAAAGTCACTCAGCTCTTTATGCTTAATCATTTTTCCTGCTTCAAATATGTCAACTTCAAGAATTGACTTACCTTATATATTACACCCCTTAACAGTGCTATTGTAGTGAGATTATTGAATGTCGTATATGTCACCTGTCAGTGGGATTAATGTTAGTTACCACAAATTTATAACAGGGACTTTCTTGGCAAGTACAGCTATGAGGTGTCTACAGTACATTCACCCCATTCATGTTTCCTCTGATGACCTGTAGTGGCCCAGAGAAGCAGCCCTGTATCATAATGCTTCCCTTAATCTATCAATTAATCACCAACGTTTCATATTTCAAAGTGTTACCAGAACAAGACTTGATTCATAGAGAATGAACAGATTATTTTCACATGTATCCATATGTATAACGATGTTTTCAGAAAGTCTGTAGACTCGTAGTTGACTGTGGCCAGCTTTACATACCATGTTTATCAGTTATTATTCGACACTTCTCTCCCCTCCTACCCCTCTGACTAGCCTGGCTATTTCTAGTGTGGTGGCCATAGGCTCCAGATAAAGGACGAATCTGACAGGCTGTTCCTTTGGCAGCTACGACGGAACCAGGCATTGTTTCTCATTGTTCCTCTTTGCACCTCTGCTGTTCTCAATAAGTCCATGCTTTTTTCACTCTGAACATCTGCCATTACTTGACTGCAGGTAGGTGAACTGGTTTTGGGAGTGTGTGCTTCTGTTTATCATTATTATTATTATTTTTTTAATTATGGATCTTGATTAAAGTTTGGTGCAGTTGGATGTATATGTTTTGTAGATGATTTGCTGTCATGTTTTATTAAACGCATCAGAATTATTTCTGATATTTTTTTAAATATAGCCTACCTATTTACGATATGACCTTCATGAAAAAAACAAAACAGTATTGTAGAATCCAGCTCAAATATTTCTGTACTCTGAAATGAATTTCTTTAGGGTTAAAGATCAAAAGGTTAGGATTTATATCTTCACACCATCACATCCCTAATTAGATTTGAACGTGTTTTGAGGTTGAAAGGTTAGAAGTAATAAAACATGTCTCCAGCACCTGTTCACTTCTTTATTGCCTCCACAACGCTGGAGCAGATTGCTGCCAGTTCTGGCTACTAGTTCTGGCTAAGTTTGGTTGAACGCGGTCTGTGAAGTTCCCTGCTCCTGCTGTCCATGACCCAGCCATCCTGGAGGTTAAGATGGATGACATGCAGCGTAAACTAGATCAGCTTTTAGTGCGCAGCTCTGGAGGAGGCTGTCCCATGTGTGGGCTCTGTACCCAACACAGCAGCCAGCTTTTGGCTCAGACAAAGCTGCTGGAGGCTCTGGAGAGGAAAGTGACTGAGCTGAGAACAGCGGTGGAGCAGTTGGCCCAAGGTAAGTTCATTTATATTGAGTGATCTTTTGCATAAGAGTCTGTTAAGGAGATGCTTAAGAATATTCAATCATTCATTCATTTACACTAAATGCTCCGTCTTCTTTAGGGTCATATTGGGTCCGTTATCCCCTGGTAACAACTGGGTACATGGCAGAAACTACACCCTAGACAGTAGGTGGCTGCACTAAAATGTCCCTGGGTGTAAATGGGCATGGTTGGGTTTGGAGGTTTGGGCTAGTTAAAGTTGCAAAAAGAAAAATAACGTCAGTGTTTGAGGTTTTGACATGCCGAACAGAAATGTAAGAAAAAGTTGGTCCACCAATCAGCATCCAGGACATTACTACCTACCTAGTAGGCAGGTAGGAAAAAAGGAAACACTGCAAAACATATGAACGTCCAGGGACGTAACAGGTTTCCAGGGTGTTTTCCTGCCATGTCAACAGTGTTTCTGGGTGGCCATGGACCCACTGTGATGCTAAATAGAATGAAACTGTTACTGAAGATTAAAAAAAGAAATTACATTGAAAATCACCAAAGAAATTTAAACTGAAATGTAATCTCTTAAACTAACTAAATCCAGACTAAAAGCAAAATGAATTAATTCTAGTACAACTAGTGTATGCGTAAAAATGATTAAATGAACAATACTAATACTAACAATAATAATAACAACAATAACAACATACAATAACACTGCTCTGAAATAATATTTTTGATATTTATTATATTAAATTATATAGATTGTTACATTTAGTTAGCTTGTTTGTTTTCATTTGTTGTAGGTCTAGATGATAAAATGTCTGTGCCATTAGTGGCTCTGCAGAGGAGAAAATCTTTGCCAGTACGGACATCAGTGGTGAGTAGAGATTCAGTCAATAATATTAAAGCTTGTGTATTCATGCTTCAAATAGTTAAGTCTGTAAAGACTGTCTTCATTTTCATTATTATAATACAAGAATTAGACATCATATTGCAGTGCTTGTATTATTCATAATTTATGGTTACTTGAAGTTCTAACGTGTGTAACTATATCTCATTTATTGGTCTATCCAGGAAGAAGTCTATGTGCACTTGGATCGACTCAGGGATCAAAAAATTAGCCAGCACACCCTTAACGTGCCCTGTGGGAAAGGTCAGGCAGGTACCCACTTCTGGTCTGTTTAACACTATGTCTCGGAGGCCCCAACAGCTCAGAAAGTTGGCATGGATCCATTCCATGAGCGAGCTGTTGAGTAGATGTTGTAAGTTTGATTGACAGACGTGTTTAATAATAGTTCCTGAGACTGAAACACACCTGTCAGAGATTTAAAAAGGAAATGATCTCATTAATTGTCGTTATAGAGTTATAATTCGCTACAGGAAAGTGAAGATCCCACAGTGGAAGTAGAGAAAAACCCTCTTAGGTTTGTGTTAGCCAAACTGGCCTATCGGTTTAAAAAAGTATTACATAATTTCTTTGGAAACCTTAAAATGGCATCGGCTCTCCCCCGGCCACCCCCCGATCAACATAAATGTCTCTGTAATCACCACTACATTTGGCAGCCAACACATATAGGGCTGAAGATTAGCATAATTAGCCTCCTGAAAAATAACATAAAAAGAGCACTACAATTTCTGAAAAATAAACTACCAATGTGATTTTTGTTTTTATTATTTTTGATGTATTTAAATTAATTTGAATTTTAGATTAGATTTTTTTGTGTTTATTAGTTTCTGCATAGTTTTAATGATTTGGTTATACAGATAATATCTTTATAAAACAATAAAATTCTTGTATAATTATGTTTATAAAACTATTTTAGAGACTGATTATATTTTTTTGTAGAAATGTTTATGAATACACACAACAGATTCTGTAATATTACTAGAACACATATTTAAAACATTATAATATTATTAAACTAATGTTAACACGTCTGATTAAGGAAATATTTTATTTATTATTAATGTTAGCATGTTGTTGAGTTAATAAAATGTACATTTGTGGTTGTCTTGTTAGTGGAATAGAAACGGAGTGCATTAGCTGTACACCAGGAGGCAGCGATTATCAAGTAAACAAACCCAGAAACGTATAGCTCTTATTTTCTTAAATAAGTGGCCCAAAACTTTCTAAAAGCTGGTCACATCCATAAAAAATAGGTTTAACCACAAGCTGGGACTTGGCATTTTAGATGTGGTCAAATTTGCATCAGTGTTTTACTTTATAAATGCAATTTTACCCTGAATCAGCTGCTAGCAAGCTAGCTTATTTACCATCAGTAACATAGACGTTCTCAACATCTGTGCAGTTTATTTTTCGTCTAGTGTAGTAATTGTCATTTAATTAGTACAAATTGATGTGAACTGGGACAAAGTACTGGATAATGTGGATATAAGAACTAAAAGATGTATAAATATACCCAATTAAGAAACACCAATTTATCTTCTAGCCTGTGACTGACTGAGTCAAGTCAAGTCAAGTCAACTTTATTTATATAGCGCTTTTTACAATATACATTGTCTCAAAGCAACTTTACAAAATCCAGGACCGACAGATACAAAAACCCCTGTTGAGCAAGCCGAGGGCGACTGTGGCAAGGAAAAACTCCCTGAAAATTACAGGAAGAAACCTTGAGAGGAACCAGACTCAGCAGGGCCCATCCTTCTTGGGTGGCCTGGAGGATACTTTAAATAAATACACGATTTACACAAATCATACAAACACAGAATTAAATGATCTAAAAAGAAAGATATCCTTTTAAAAGTCATAACTGGTAATAAATAGATAAATAAACAATTAAATAATAATAGAGTTGTTATCCGCTCTAGTCTTCAATAAAGTCTGTAGTGATTTCTTGTCGTTGCAATTACTCCAGACCCGTCACATCTGACAGGAGCAGCATCGTTGTCCCGGCAGTCTCGACTTTAATCCTTAACCTCGGCGGGTAAACAGGTTTCCATCAGAATGCCCTCGGGGTAAAACAACAGAGAATGTAGTTAATAATGTACAATGCTAGTTGACAAACAGTTTTACAGAGAGTTTTAGACTCCGGCAGCCCTAATTATTACAGCATAACTAAAAGGGAGAGCAAGCAGGTAACAAGGTCATGAAGGCTTTCACAGGACATCAGCGCCCATCTCCCCACCGTCATCAAACCTGAGATGCTGTCTCTGCAGTGTCTTCTATCAAAAGTTCAAACCTGGTGCAGAAGTCTAATGTGGTAGCTCAACACTTCAGAGATTCGACTGGCCGGGCACTTAAACAGATATGATATCTGTTGGGGGTTGGAAAATAGTCAAACAGGGTTTCCTCCTTGCTACTACAGTCTCTGCTGGATGGTTAAGGCACCTGCGCAACACACGGGATGGTTGATTTTAAAGAATAGTGCTTGGCTCTGTACGCCATAGTGCATTTTGTAAGACCCCACCTCTGGCAGGTGAAAAGAAGCTGTCATAAGAAGTGATTGTACACTGTTTTAAAATAGGGTGTCCAACAAGCTCATGGTCAGATGTCAAAAGTTATGGCCATATAGTGTAGTTTCAGCATTGCCAATGTACATGAATGCATGCATAGTAGAAAGCTATTGTTTTTCTCTTTAGGTGTACTGATTGAGGACACTGAAGACGAGATTCCAAGGGAAGGGTCACCACTCCAGAATGATCATAAAGTGGGAAAAGCTTCAAGCAAGCAAGTCACCAAAGACCCGCTAACAGTGGTCCAACATTTGGCACCATCACTGCCGGGACATGTACCACCAACAACAGCCAAAGTGGATCAAGCAAAATTACAAGTTAGCCAAAAAAGTTGCAAAGCATCAGGAGTGGCCATTTCTCCAAATGTCAGTGCCTCAAAGACAAATACTGGTCCATCAAAAAGCCACACACCACCAAAGATACTTCTCCCTTCATCAAAGATTACACCCACACCAACCATTACCACTCCACCATCGGTTACCTCTACATCAAAGATGCCTACTCCACAATCAGAAATGGTTACTCCTTCAAAAAAGACAACCAATTCCTCAACAGAACGAAGAAAACCTCCACCAGAGGAGCTTAACCCTTCGTCAGATGTTAAGCCTCCATCACAGACAAATTCTTCTCCGCCAAGCATAATTAAACCTCCACACAAAGATGTGCCAAAGATAGCAGCTACCAAAACTACCACAGCAACATCTCAAAACCAAACAGCAGTGTCCGGATCTAATCAGGAGCCTACAAGAACATCTGATCCGAAATCGCCAGCTGTGGTCACTTCCACATCCAGTACTCATCCAAAGTTTAATGTAACAAAGTTCACAGCACCAGCATCATCAACCCAGCTTCAAAAGACAAAACTGGGTATTTCTGTAGCATCACAAAGTGTAGAAGGGTCTTTATCCAAACCATCATCGCAAACATCAACACATGATACAAAATCACCCCAGCTTAATGGTACCATCACAAAACCAGTAACATCAGGAGACGAAACGCTACCACTTAAAACTGGACTCACAACTTCTGTCACCCAAATTCCCAGCTCTCCACCAGCATCATCTGTAATACAGGGTGTACCGGCAGGGCATAACCCTCCAAAAGTACAGGGCACTGGTGTTCCACAGTCAACATCACAAAGCTTAGCAAAGCCAATAACAAACTCACAGACAAAAAATTCAACATTATCACCCCCAAAAACACTTGCTTCTCCCAAAACGTCAGCAGCAACCCCTTTCCTCAAGCAAGTATACAGTTGTCCAGACTCCCTACAAAGGTAAGCTGAAAAATTAAGAAAGAAATGTTTACAGTAAATGTACCAGTCTTACTCCAAAATTATGCCTTTTGCTGGTACCCAGTCTCCAAGGCCCCATAGGAAAGGCTGTGGGAAAGTCTGGTACCTCTTCAGCAGGAGCTGCGTACCCTGGATCGCTGACATCTGCAGGAATACAGATTAAAATAAGTCCAGCTACAGAGAAATGCACAGCACAGACCAAAACATCACCTAAAACCTGCTTCAAAATAATAGGTAAAGGACTAACGACGTGTTGCAAAACATTTGTATTCATTCACTGGGTATTTTGACACAACATTGTTAAATATTAAGATGACTTGACTATTAAGAACTTGACAGGCAGTAGCTAAACACAGTACATAAAGCAAGCGTGAGACGTGTGGTATCCAGAGCAGGCCAATCCCAGGCCACAGTTCAGCCCCAATCATTACTATCAGCTGTTCTTACCCTGACATTACACTGGACCACATGAAGAGCTGTAGGTCAGGTGTCACCAAAACTGACATGCTTTCTCTCTTTGTTGTGTGATGCAGCTTTGAAAAATGAATTTCATTAACTGAAGGTGGTGGGGGGATTATTTTGAAAATGCAGTCTCTGTAGATTGCACCAGGAGTTAATCATTTATAAACAAATGAGTCTACATGTTTTGTCTATGTAAATATTTTTTACCTCTTTGTAGTTAAAAAAAGTTGTGGAAAGACTTTCTTGTGCTCTCTGCAGATGACATTTCTCCTCAGCCGGCTCCTTTTCCTCATCGATGTGTATCTCTGAGGTCAAGTCCATCCTGCGACTTCAGCATCCATACCAGAGACGTGCTGGGAGGGTGAGCCTGAGAATTATGTATTTTATTTTTAATAACACTGTGTTACTTTCACTGTGATTAATTAGCAAAGTTTTTTGGTTTTATAGCAATATAATACAATTTTAATTTCTCTTAAAAATACCCAGCATTTTTAGCTGTTTACATATTTTACTTTTAGTTTAGTCTGTCTGTACCACATTCTGAAGCTACTGTCTGCATGCCAGAGCAGAAATCGAGATTTAACAGACCAGGCAATGTTTTTCCAATCTGTAACTGTCTAGTTTTGTGAGCCTGTGCCCACTGTAGCCTCAGATTCCTGTTCTTTGCTGACAAAAGTGGACCCTGATGTAGTCTATACTAAGGTTTAAGATGTAGCTACTCACCACAGTTGTACATAGTGGAATTACCACAGCTCGTCTGTTAGTTTTGGCCATGTGTTTTACCCACAGAAAGGCTGCTTAGTGGATTTTTTTTGTATTTAACAATAATCTTTACAAACTCTCAGTCCATCTGCCAACAACAATTACATAGGGGTCAAAGTCCATCATATCACATTTTTCAGATCACTGATGTCACTATTTTCTTTTATTTTAGTTCTTGTAGTTATCTGATTAAAAAAAATATATATATATTTTACTGGTTTTTTTTCAGTGGACGTTTTGGCAAAGTGCACAAATGCACAGACATTAAATCTGGACTCAGACTTGCAGCAAAGATCCTGAGTGGAAGAAGTGCTAAAGAGAAGGTGGGTTCTGTTTCCTCTGGGTCATGTGTTTTTGTCAGGATGAAAAATGTTTTGGTGAAGAGAATGACGAATGCTGACTTTAATTTTTTGCAGGAAATGGCAGTGAATGAGATCGAGGTGATGAACCAGCTGAACCATCCAAACATCCTGCAGCTTTTTGATGCCTTCGAGAGCAAAAATCAAGTGGTGCTGATCCTGGAGTAGTGAGCCTCACACAGTGTTAAAATCTGCGAATAATTTTTTACAGCATTGTATAAAATCTGTGGAGGTTCATTATAAATCTCACATTAACAATTCTAGCTATGTTTTTTATACTGACCATAGTGTGGAGGGAGGGGAGCTGTTGGAGAGGATAGTGGATGAGAGCTGTCCCCTGACTGAAGTGGATGCTATGGTATATGTGAAGCAGATTTGTGAGGGAGTGCAGTACATGCACCACATGTATGTCCTTCACCTGGATCTAAAGGTACCACCTATGGATCTAAAAGTCACACCATTCAAAAGCTTTACACCTCCATTGTTCATTCCAGTCCGAATTAGTTGCCAGAATTTAACAGCTTGACTTTGCTGAGCCACATAAGTGGGAGAGCATTCCTATAACAGAATCTCTGCTCTCTGTTTTTAGCCAGAGAACATCCTCTGTGTCAATCGAACAAGCCATCAGATCAAGATTATTGACTTTGGACTCGCCAGAAGGTGCATGTGTTCATTATTTTAAACATTACTGTTTATCACAGTGTGTATGACAAAAACACCAAGAAATCCTGCATTTTCTTCCATAGATATAAACCACGAGAGAAGCTCAAAGTTTCATTTGGGACACCAGAGTTTCTGGCTCCAGAGGTGGTGAACTTTGACTTTGTTTCCTTCCCGACAGACATGTGGACTCTAGGAGTTGTAACATACATGCTGTAGGTAGCACGTACACATGAACTATCTTTCAGTACTCATTTAAAATAAATGTTGTTCATTATTAAATAACATCGTAGTTAATTGTTATAAAAGACTGGAATCTGGAATTTCTAATGTATGTTTATTTATTCATTCCTTACAATATCTGCAGGACAATAGTGTCCGTTCATTCATTCATTGTTTGTTTTACCACCGCTTTATCTTGATCAGGGTTGCGATGGGTCTGAGTCATTGGGCGTAATGTAGGAAACACCGCAGACAGGTTGCCAGTCCATTACAGGGCACACTCACACACAGTTAGGGCGATTTCTGTAGCTCCAACTGACCCGACTGCATGTCTTTGGACATCTTTGCCCTCAATGGTGTGAGGAGACAGCGCTACCCACTGCATCACCATGCCGTTCCTCAATGTTATTCAGTCACTGCACTGTTTCCACTCTGAACCAGCAAGGGTTTGTACATTAAGCACGCAGCTAAGCTAAAACAGTCCTTACGCCACGCAAAAGAGTCACGGGTCGCATAAATTGTTACTAACTGCTCTATCACACAGGAAGAACACGCACTTATTGTGGGTGTTGTGCCACCCTTGAAAATTAACCTCACGGCTCTCACTAGGATGCATTGTTGTCGATATGGCTCAAACCTGTTGTCCTGTCCTCCACAGTTTAAGTGGTCTATCTCCATTCCTGGGTGATGATGACAGCGAGACCCTGAACAATGTGCTGACTGTCAACTGGTACTGTTTCATCTGTCCTGCACGAGCTTTTACAATTCACACAGTAAAAATAATAAATGTATTTCAATATTTTTCTCTGGTACTAACATTTACAAACGTTACAGGTATTTTGATGAAGAGACATTCGAGCATGTCTCTGATGAGGCCAAAGACTTTGTCTCTAATCTGCTTATCAGAGAAAGAAGGTGAGGGATAGAATCTCATGGTGGGAAGTGATCATATTTATACCTCTGTACTATGCTTAGTTTGGATCAGAATGATAAATGAAAACATTTTTGTCCCGTTTTGTTTTAGTGGGCGTCTCAGTGCTGCTCAGTGTCTTAAGCATCCATGGCTGAACAACATCTCAGAGAAAGCAAAGCGGAGTAACATTGTTCTGAAGTCACAGGTTCTTCTCAGAAAATACATGGCCAGACGATTATGGAAGGTAAGAAATAATTCTACATATTTATAGTTATCTCACATGTTAAATTGTAACACTGATTACACAAAAGACAACATTAAATGTTTAAAGATGATTTGATTTATTTACTAAACATTCTTCTTTTATTTTTCTACAACAGAAAAACTACATTGCAATAGCAGCAGCCAACAGGTTTAAGAAGATTGGCAGTTCAGGATCCCTCACTTCGCTGGGAGTTTAAAATGTTACTGGTCACTGTATTGTGTAATCATCTCCACTTTGTTACTGGTTATAATCATATCTGCTCTGTTACAAGTTATACTGATCTCAACTCAGTTACTGGTCATAATGATCTGCACACTGTTACTGGTTATAATGATCTCCACTCTGTTACTGTCTAATCATATCTGCTCTGTTACTGGTTATAATCATGTCCCCTCTGTTACTGGTTATAATCATGTCCCCTCTGTTACTGGTTATAATCATGTCCCCTCTGTTACTGGTTATAATCATGTCCCCTCTGTTACTGGTTATAATCATGTCCCCTCTGTTACTGGTTATAATCATATCTGCTCTGTTACTGGTTATAATCATATCTGCTCTGTTACTGGTTATAATCATGTCCACTCTGTTACTGGTTTTAATCATGTCCCCTCTGTTACTGGTTATAATCATGTCCCCTCTGTTACTGGTTATAATCATGTCCCCTCTGTTACTGGTTATAATCATGTCCCCTCTGTTACTGGTTATAATCATATCTGCTCTGTTACTGGTTATAATCATATCTGCTCTGTTGTTATAATCATATCTGCTCTGTTACTGGTTATAATCATGTCCACTCTGTTACTGGTTATAATCATGTCCCCTCTGTTACTGGTTATAATCATGTCCCCTCTGTTACTGGTTATAATGATCTCCACTCTGTTACTGGTTATAATCATATCTGCTCTGTTACTGGTTATAATCATATGGTTATAATTATATCTGCTCTGTTACTGGTTATAATAATGTCCCCTCTGTTACTGATTATAATCATGTCCACTTTGATACTGATTACCATCATCTGCTCTATTACAGGTTATAATAATGCTTGCTCTGTTACTGATTACAATCAGATTTTTTCTATTATGGGTTATTATTTTGTCCAAATTTTATTTCTGATTATAATAAAATTCTGCTTACTTTTCTGCTTATGTTGTAAATTAATACCAGTCATTAAAGCTGGATTTAAACATGGGGTGTTATTACTTCTATTGTCTTGAGTTCTTTTTGTGAAAGTTGTTCCCCAATTTCTCTTTTAATATATTTAGTGCCTGTTCATCTCCACCAGATCTCCACCAGATACATTTCCTCTGTTACATAAGTCTGGTGACATGTGCTTCCTTTGAAAAACAGTGGAATGAGGGCAACTAATTGCAGCAACTGCATAGTCAAAAGTATACTGACATTGTACCCCATATCTCTCTCCATGTTTTCACTGCATGTTTCTCCCCATGAGTCAGGTCTCATTTATCACATGACAGTTATCAGTCTGAAAGGGTGAGGAGCGCCATGTGATTTTTTTAAAGACACATGCTGCTCATGCAGTGTAATAAGGGCAGCTGAATAAAGCTGGAGGGGAAACATACAGCCATTCTGTATAGACTCAAAAAGACTAATGATGGGTTTGTGTCATTTTAACTGAAACGGAAGACAATACTGCCAATTATACTCTCTTGGACTTCCAGGAACAGGATCAGTATACGTCATCCAAGTCTAGCTTGATGCATCAATTCACAGTTTTACAATGGGATTTGGGATGGCATGGTGGCTCAGTGGGTAGCACTGTCGCCTCACAGCAAGAAGGTCCTGGACTGTGTTTGGTGTTAAAACTTGTGAACTGATGAACCTTGTGTATCAAATAACTAATGTTTCTGTCATGAATGTAACCAAAGTGTAAAACATAATGTTTAAATCCTATTAAACAAACAATGATATTTGCCTACATGTTTATCAAATAAATTATGGTTCCCACAATCATTGAGAAACTGAGAAAGTTACAGTCCAGGCAACAGTCCAAAGCTGGTCATTTAATATATTGTAAGATGCGATGCTTGCTTTTTTAGACTGCAAGTACTTATTTCACTTTTTTTTTTTGTGGATGGTGGGCGACTCAGCAGCACAGCATTTAGTGTGGGTGCTGGAGAGCACCATGTTGATCTTAGTTACTGTCAGTGAGAAGTTTCACTTACCATCCCCACCTCTGCCTGGGTTTCCATCAGATACATAGGTCACCTCCCACCTCCTAAAACATGTGGATTGGCTTTTTGAAATTGCCCCTTAGTATACAATGCATGGTAAGTAAATGGTAAGTATACCATGTGACAGACTGTGACTACTACTACTACTTCAACTATTACTAATAATGTCTTATGATTATCTATTATTATCTGGTTCCAATGGGAAACACTGGACTGATGAATCCAGTAAGTACCTGTCATGTCATGAATGTAATCAAAGTGTGTAAAACATGATGTTAAAATTCTAATAAATAAATAATTCTAGGTACATAGTCTACATACAGTAGTTAGGCACACTGGTGACTGTCCTGTAGATGGCATAGGTGTATGGTCACATAGACCTACATTATCAGTATCAAAACAATATTAAGGATCACCCTTATACTTATTATTCCTGTTTTTTTGTTGATATGTATTAGGATTTAAAAGTTAATTTCAGTAATGAGTATAAAAGTAGGACAGTTGTAGCATAGTGGTTAAGGTACTGGACTAGTAATCGAAAGGTCGCTGGTTCAAGCACCACCACTACTAGGTTGCCACTGTTGGGCCCCTGAGCAAGGCCCTTAACCCTCAATTGCTTAGACACAATATACACTGATTAGCCATAACATTAAAACCACCTCCTTGTTTCTACATTTACTGTCCATTATATCAGCTCTACTTACCATATAGAAGCACTTTGTAGTTCTACAATTACTGACTGTAGTACATTTGTTTCTCTGCATGCTTTGTGAGCCCCCTTTCATGCTGTTCTTCAATGGTCAGGACCACCACAGAGCAGGTATTATTTGGGTGGTGGGTCATTCTCAGCACTGCAGTGACACTGACATGGTGGTGGTGTGTTAGTGTGTGTTGTGCTGGTATGAGTGGATCAGACACAGCAATGCTGCTGGAGTTTAAAACACCTCACTGTCACTGCTGGACTGAGAACAGTCCACCAACCAAAAACATCCAGCCAACAGCGCCCCGTGTGCAGCGTCCTGTGATCACTGATGAAGGTCTAGAAGATGACCGACTCAAACAGCAGCAATAGATGAGCGATCGTCTCTGACTTTACATCTACGAGGTGGACCAACTAGGTAGGAGTGTCTAATAGAGTGGACACCGTATTTAAAAATCTGATCCACTCATACCAGCACAACACACACTAACACACAGTCCTGTGGGGGTCCTGACCATTGAAGAACAGGGTGAAAGCAGGTTAAAAAGATGTAGAGAAACAGATGGACTACAGTCAGTAATTGTAGAACTACAAAGTGCTCCTATGTGGTAAGTGGAGATGATAAAATGGACAGTGAGTGTAGAAACAAGGAGGTGGTTTTAATGTTATGGCTGATCGGTGTATACTTTCACAGTAGTGTAAGTAACACTACAGATTGCGTTATAAAAAACCCCTTTAAGTGTGACTAAGCAAACAGCCCCATGACGACGTGCAACAGGATTTAGGAGGATGAGGGTGGAGTAAATGTGAGTGAGTAAGTTAGTGACCAGTATAAGGATATAGCAGCAGCATAACCAGCATAAGGAACCATTACAGTTCAGTATCACCGTTACTGTTCCACTGCAGCTTGGTATCACTAAAGGTAAATGTTTAATGTACCTTTGTTTAGATTATTTATTATTAAGTAACGTCTTATTAAATAAGCTCTAATGTAATAAGATTTTCGGTGATAATCCATCGATCTCGGCTGTTATGATGTAAACTAACACTTTGGTTGGGTGTTAATTTAATTCTGAATAAATCGTGCTGTTGTTGGAAGTTGAACGCACGGTTTGTTTACGGTGCGTTTATGAATAGCCGCGTTGTGTCTCGTCCTCGACTGTAATTCGGTTATTTATGGAAAATGTGATTATCCTCCACTTCTAGTAAACTTTATTAGCCTTATGAATGTTTCCTGCCAGTCATGAATCCTTAAATTGAACGTTTTTAATAATAAAGAAGAAACTTTAACTCGGTTTGTGAGCTGCACTGTGTGAGGTTGGATAGGGGATTTCTTTCCACAGGTAGAAACGGTCGGGTTTAACCAAAACATGGATTATTTCAAGATGGTGGACACTTTTAACCCTTCATCTGGATGTGGACTCTATATTAATACTCTATTTTGTTCTGAGTTTGACTTAAAATAGATATAAACTTAAAAAGGCAGAACGGGGTGGTGGTTGTTATACTGTTGGCACTAAGCGTGCTACGTTCGCTTTACCCTGGATTTCTGAATTGTTTAATTTACAGCCACTTGAACTGTGTTCAAGATACATAATGAGTAAGACTCAGCTGAAGCTTCTATTGTTTAGTCTCAGTTTGGGCAGCAATAGTTCATGAGTATTTGTATATTCCACATGATATAGCTGTCAACTGTCTGCCTGTGTGCACAAAACCACCTTGGCTTGACCCATGGTTGATAAGACAGCCCTGAGTTCTCTAGAAGGAATTCCCCTAGTTCAGGGCTTGTTTTGTTTCTTGTCTGAGGTCTGAAATTCAGATCATAACAGGAGTTCAGGTTAAGCCGCTGATTGTTCCATTTTTTGTGGTTCATTTCACACTAGGAAGAAGGAATTTGGAATTAATTTATTACCTCTGGACTTCCACACCTCAAAGCGTAAACAATATGGACTTTATGGTCTTTACTGAAGCTTGACTGGTCCAAAAGATTTGGATGTTGACTGATGTGACATAAATCTCTTTAAAAGAATGACTGCAACGTTATTTTGGCTTCTCATCACATGAGAAGACAGTCCTTGGTTCCTAGAACAAACTGGCTGTCTGGCTGAACATTAACAGATCACGAGTTGGCGTATAGTCCACCTTACAGATGTAACCAGTTGTAAATAAATACGTATGTCATTAGAAGAAGAAGAGCCACAGAGCAGGTATTATTTAGGTGGTGGATGATTCTCAGGAGTCAGCACTGCAGTGACACTGACATGGTGGTGGTGTGTTAGTGTGTGTTGTGCTGGTATGAGTGGATCAGACACAGCAGCGCTGCTGGAGTTTTTAAATACCGTGTCCACTCACTGTCCACTCTATTAGACACTCCTACCTAGTTGGTCCACCTCGTAGATGTAAAGTCAGAGACGATCGCTCATCTATTGCTGCTGTTTGAGTCGGTCATCTTCTAGACCTTCATCGGTGGTCACAGGACGCTGCCCACGGGGCGCTGTTGGCTGGATGTTTTTGGTTGGTGGACGATTCTCAGTCCATCAGTGACAGCGAGGTGTTTAAAAACTCCAGCAGCGATGCTGTGTCTGATCCACTCATACCAGCACAACACACACTAACACACCACCACCATGTCAGTGTCTGCAGTGCTGAGAATGATCCACCACCTAAATAATACCTGCTCTGTGGGGGTCCGTGGCCATCGTACGGCGCCCCTGGAGCAGAGAGGGTTAAGGGCCTTGCTCAAGGACCCAACAAACAGTGGCTGCATAGCAGAGCCTGGATTTGAACCGCCAATCTTCCGGTTGATAGCCCAAAGCTCTACCCACTAGGCTACCACTGTCCCTTGGCATTAAAAAGTAGATTAATTCTGCTTCATTGTTGTTGACTGCTTGGGCAACTGTGTTGTTATGACATCAGGTGCCTCACACAAGGTTGAGTTTCCTAGTCGGAACTAAAATTTTGGCGATCTTGTCCTAATCAGAGGTGGAAAATTCCATTTCGGACATTCTGACTAACATGATGTGAATGGGTGATGCTGTTTAAGGTTTAAATTGTGTAATGTATGACCTCTGTGTGTTCGACTTATTAAGGAACTTAGGAGTTGTGTAATTAACGACCTCCACACAATCTTTTAGTTTAACTGAGTAACTTTGACCCCCTTTTTGATAGATGAAGGACTGACCTGTTTCAGAACTCACTTATTATGGAAGTTTATTAACGGTCAGTTAGCGTCTGTGTCTTTTAACCTTGCCCTGTGTTTACATTAGCATTCAGGCAGTCAAGACGCTTCACTTTTGTGTCCTTTGGTTGTGTGGTGAGCTGCTGTTGAGTCATTACTGTTACTCAGTTTACACTCATTTTACTGCTGTAATAAACCCTAAAAGGAAGAGGTGGTAGAGGTTCTTGGGAAATCTGGATAACTTGATGCTGTAGTGCAGTTCTAAGGAATTAACTGGAGCGAATATAAGAGGCGAGAGCATTTAATCCAAACATTCGAGATATTGACAGCGAACAAACCTGGTATAAGTATGTTTATATAAGTATAAGGCTTCTTTTATGTTTGGAGAGAGTGTGTTCATCTCCGCACTGTCATGGCTAAACACTATATGGACAAAAGTATTGGAACACCACTTAATTATTTTTAAATTCATGTGTTTCAGCCAAATCAATTATATAAAGGAAACAATATTCTTCCCAATTTGCAGCAACAGTTTAGGGAAGACCGTAGCTCTATAAAGATCTACATAGAGCCCTGACCTCAGCCCCACTGATCACATGATCACATAAGGCTTTCCTGGTCATCATTAAAGCCCAGTCATACAAATCAGCTCTTTTGACTGAATGGACACTAATCCCCACAGAAATACTTCAAAGTCTTGTAAGAAGCGTTCTTAGATTGAAGGGCTGGAAAGATTACATGGTGGGCATTTTATTTTAATAAGCTTATTTTAATAAGTCAGGTGTCATATACACTGGGCAGTCATATATACTGGGCAGTTGTAGCCTAGTGGTTAAGGTACGGGTCTAGTAATCCAAAGGTCGCTGGTTCAAGCCCCACCACTGCCAGGTTGCCACTGTTGGGCCCTTGAGCAAGGCCCTTAACCTTCAATTGCTTGGACAGTATACTGTCACAGAACTGTAAATGCCTAAAATGTAAATATAGTGTATTTTGTAGAAAACGATACTCAAAATAGTGTTTGTTTACACGTCTGTACTCGTTTCATTTCAGAATCCGAACTAAAGGCACCATGGCTTTGGACGGTGGAATGAAATGTGTGAAGTTTCTGCTTTTCTTCTTCAACTTCATTTTCTGGGTAAGTGTTCACCCCTTTTAACACCTTTCACCCGGTTTAGTAGTTTTACTCCAGCTACAAGTCTGGGAGCTTGACGGCTAGCACGTGCTTCCTCCTCTCCATATAAGGACGGTCATTAGTTCCTCAAACACGCCGCAAGCATGACAATGCCCAAGTGTTGCTCTGATCGAAAGGGAAAACATGAATGCCATCCCTTCCACCCAGAAACAGGGACTACTAGGCTCTTCTAGACTCCTGGGTGAAATACACAGTGTTTAAACAATAAGGCATTTCACCACTCATGAGCCCTGGATTGTTATTATTTTGAAGGACTACTAATTTATTACATTTCTTACATTATTAGCTGTTTCCTTTAGCTTTCCACCTTTTCACCTTTTCATTTATAAGCAATTAGTCTGTTAGTCTGAGTATTTACACATAATATCCACACCGCATTGCAATTAATCGATTCGAGTCTTGATGACGAGCTATCATGACTTCTTACAGATTACTCTGAGCAGATCTCATGGACTATAGGGGATGTTGAGAAATTAACAAAACCACTTCCCCTTTTGGATGTGATGAAATGGTTGCAGTCAGAGTTGCTGGATGTTGTAACTGATTTACTGAAAGAAACACAAACTGTTTAAAAAAGCAGATCAGACTAAACACAGATAAAATGTGAATGAGGGATCGTGTGATACATGAGCTCGGCTCACTACTGCTGAGGTCTGGGGATTCAGGGTTCGAATGTCAGTGGTGCTATTGTCCGGTCGGGCGTCTCCATGGATGTGATTGCCTAATGTCCAAAGAGGGTGGATGGCGGAAAGACCTAGCAGTTGGGAGGTGCATTTGGCAGTGCGCTCCCAGCGACGGCCCCATGTAAGGGTACCGTATGGTATAAATACCTGTGCTTGACTACAATACCATTGTGTTTCATAGATTTGGTAATTTCATTTAATTAACATGAATGGTTTATCTAAATGAGTCATTTAGATGTTAAAGCTTCTTCCAGCCTGTGAGGGGAAGTTACATTTTACATCTGAAGTGAAGCAACGCAGACCAGCTTCCCTATAGAAACAAACAGGAATCCACCACGTCGCCCGTTCTGTTCAATTCTGCTTTCACAGCCGCGTATTTGTAATGCAAATAGAGAACACATGAAGCTCATGCAGGCGGCCAGTTTATTTTTGGGTTATTTACATTTTGTTTAATTATAGAATATCATCACTCAAATACAAATGTATTGTTCAGTGAATATGCTAATATTTGTTCTAATCTAGTTGCGTCACTGGTGCTTGTATAGTCTTGTTTTCGCAAATGGATTAAGGAACATTACCTCTAACAAACCCCACTGTGCTCCTCTTCTCTAGCGTACACTTCTGTTTGCCTATAGAACACAGTTAAATAGTGATCAAGGTGTTTGGTGTACATTATACTTAAAATTTGGCCTTCAAATACCCACATTTCCTGCATTACTATGATAAATTAGGTTTTTTATCTGTGATTCTGTCCGTGAGGCTCTTGGGTGGCACAAAGGTCTATTACACTAAGCCACCACCACCCCGAGATCTGGCTGTGAATCTCAGCGCTGCTACACAGACTTGATTGGATTCTGTGTGAGGCGCTGCGCTGGATTGCCAGCCAGCCCAAGGTATTCCTGCCTTGCCTTGGGTGAACTGGACCCATCGCAGCCCTGACCAGGGTGAGCGGATGATGAAAATGAAATGCCTCTGTCTGTGTTGTCCACAATGCAGATTTTAATGCACATTTCTGAATCTATTCCACTCTAACCTTCAGAAAATATGTGGACAATCTTATACGACATGAAAAAATTGATTAACACTAATGGTCCGTTATGGGTTATAAGAATTCGGAAACGTTGATGTTCCAGTACCTAATAACGTGTCCACCAATGTGCAGCTTAGGGTGTCGGTGGGAATGAATTCAATTCAATTCAATTCAACTTTACTGTCATTATACAATACAGGGTTGTACAGTATAACGAAACACTGTCAGGCTACATCTCCAGGGCAGACAATGAAAGACAATAGTGCAAAGACAATGGGGGAGGGGATGGGGGAAGTTACCAAAAATTACCATACATAAGGTGCATAGACAAGGTGCAAAGACAAAACAAGGTGCAAGAACATAAGAAAATAAGAGATGTCTTAGATTCATAAAGCACCCATGTTTTTTGGTGACCTAGACAGTATTTGAATTTATTTAATAAAAAAAAATACATAGATCAAGAGAAATCAGACTGATTGGAAGCATAATGTATACACCTAGACATTTTCCAATGTCTTTATCCCAACACCATCAGCAAACATGAGAGATTGATGTGAGAGGCAGGACCACACTGTTAGACACTTCTGACACACTAATTACATGGTAATTAGCAGTTTTGATACGGAAGGTTGCCAGATCTTTGAATACCAAGTAAGACATGATCTGTAAAGTTGGACCTCCTGAGTCTGATGCAGCGTCGAAAGCAAGAATCACCGGCTGATATACTAAGTGCAGCTCGGCTTCCTATTATCGCTGTTTGCATGGGTGTTAGTCAGCTGATACAGTGGCAAAGTGCAGCACCTCGCCCACGCGGCTGTAACGACGCACCTCCTCTTCCTGTCGAGATCTGATGATATTCCAGTGTGTAAACTGTGCTCGAGTTTTATTGTGGCGGCTCGGTGGGTAGCACTGTCCTGGGTTCGATTCCCAGGCGGGGCGGTCCGGGTCCTTTCTGTGCGGAGTTTGCATGGTCTCCCCATGTCTGCGTGGGTTTTCTCCGGGAGCTCTGGTTTCCTCCAACAGTCCAAAAAACATGCAGTCAGGTTAATTTGAGACACTGAATTGCCCTATAGGTAAATGTGTGTGTGTTACTGTGTGCCTTGCGCCCATTGAAAAGCTGGGATAGGCTCCAGCACCAGAAAGTGATTGAGTGAGTTTTATTGTCATGTGCAGAGTAGAAACAGCATTTACACTCTAGAATGAAATTCTTACTTTGCTTGTCCTTAAGGCAGCAATAAAAAAATAAAATAAGAAACTAAGACAAACTAGAACTAACTACTAAAACTAAACCAAATTACTACAACTAAAAAAAGCTAAAACTAATAACTGTAATTACTGTACAGGATGAAAATTTCTGGTAAACCTGGACCCACTGTGACCCTGAGCAGGTTAAAACGGTTGATGAAATAAAAGGAATGCTAACCAATGGAAGAATGAATCAGCATTCCTTTACGCTGGGGTTTTTTCCTAAGTGTGTGGGAATGAGAGTGTGATGTAACGGCGTGACTGAGTTTCCTGAGCTGTCGTGAGCATCATGTGATCGTGTCATGTGAGGATTTAAATTTTTCCAAAGGCACTAATCACAGATTCTATCTGTAAAAAAAGAAGCTGAAAAAGAACTGCCAACAGCGGTGTTTATTACAGACGCCCAGCCACTGCCTTCTCCTCTCGTTTTACTTTTTTTCTTTCCATCCTGGAACCTCTTATCACTTATTTATATTTTCACCGAGTCACACCAGTTTCAATATTTGAATATCACACACACCCATGCCAAGATACAACCGTGCCGTATCGGCCACGCCAGGCTGACACATCTGTACTCAATAAGAAGTGTGAAGTGCCAGATACCCCGTCCATCAAGCATCTGTTAATCGAATGTCCCGGATACACGCACCCGACAGATGCTCCGAATATTGAAATCGATCGAAGGAAACATTTAAACAAGAAAATGCCCAAAAAGTGCTCAGATTCCTGACAGATACGAGACTGAAACTGAAAATCTAAAGCCCTATAGTTAAGGATTTTTAAAGAAAAGAGCCACAGTTCACTGCAGTCATTAAATCACACTTATAAACTGAATGATAGAATAAATAGAAGCTACAACACACTGCACAGCCGACCTTAATAGTCGAATGTAAACCTAGAACGTCCAGCGACGGTGTGAGGCCTCATGTTCTGTCTCATTTATTTATTTATTAGGATTTTAACGTCATATTTTACACATTTTGGTTACATTCATGACAGGACAGGTCATCAATTCACAAGTTTAATATCAAACACAGTCATGGACAATTTCGCATCTCCAAATAACCTCACTTGCACGTCTTTGTACTGTGGGAGGAAACCGGAGCTCCCGGAGGAAACCCACACAGACACGGGGAGAACATGCAAACTCTACACAGAAAGGTCCCGGACCGCTCCACCTGGGGATCGAACCCAGAACCTTTTTGCTGTGAGGCGACAGTGCTACCCACCGAGCCACCGAGCCACCCCTGTTCTGTAGCTGCTGTACACTTCGACATCTTGGACATTTTTACCAACCGATTGCTAACTGAATTGCCGTAGGATTGCTAGGACGCCTCATAGTGCAGATTAACTAATAGGTAGGCTTTATCCTGATGTACCCTGCCATAAACAGAACCTCAGTGTAGCCACAGTGTTACAAACTCAAACAAACAAACAATTAATAAGCAAAAATAATAAAAAACCTATTTCAACACAGATTGGAAGCAAACAAAGGAACACACGAGTCTGTATCAAGTTGTTTCAAACCAGCTAACATTAACCACACTGATATGAAGATTTTAAATACTGTACATATTTCAGATCTGTGGCCCTTCCATTCACGCTTCATTCTTCTATTCTTGACCACACCAAATGCTCAGCAAAGCTGCAAATATTTGAAAAGGCCTTTTAGCCTGGCTGTGTTTGTTTTCCACAACATTAGATTAAGATAATGAGCAGTCAGGAGGGTAGGTAGCACCTAGGTGCACCAAGACGTTGCATTACCTTAAAAAGAGACAGTTATGAGTTTGGGAAACTGCATCAATTATGAAAGACGGCAGATATATTGAATACAAGACCAATAAAACTACCATAAAACACAGATTCCTGCTGTGAAGATCATAAATGTGATAACATGGCGTTATAAAAATGAACAAAAGACAGCAGTCTGGCTGTGGCCCAAACCACACTAAAAGACACGGGGAGAACATGCCAACTCCACACAGAAAGGACCCGGACCGTTCCATCTGAAGATCGAACCCGGGACCTTCCTGCTGTGAGGCGACCCTCTACAGTGGTTGTAACATGGCGGTTTTGACTTGCTATTTAAAGCGTAGTTTGTCGCCTGCTCAGCTTGCGTGTGAACAGTCGCAACACATCGAGCTACAGAAATGAAAAAAAAAAGCCCCTTATTTAGGTAGCGTGTTTGATACGTGTGTTTTGATACAGTCTCAGTGTTTCACAGTTCGTGTGATGTGAAACTAAAACAGCATTTTCACCGATGTACAGATAAATACGGACGAGATCTTGAACTTATGAGTTAAAAACGTACGTTCACAGATTTTACTGGTGTGATGTTTGTAGTAAATGTGTACCGAGGTGTGTCTGGCGGAGCTTTCCTGATAACTAAGAAGGATGTGACAGGTCTAAAACACAACTCCTTTAGCAAATATGTGGATTAAGCTGCTAGAATAATGAGGAAAAACGCTTGTTTTTATTTACTCCACCTCAGATGTGCATAAAAATATGATGTATTTATAAACACGTAATGAAACTCAGTTAAAAGAGGAAGTCATTGTTGGCTTGAAAACATTCAGTCATTGTTGGTTTTACCACCAGTTTATTCTGGTCAGGTTTGTGGTGGGCCTGAATAATTGGGTGAAAGGCAGCAAACACCCTGCACAGGTCGCCAATCCATCACAGTGCACACACACACACACACACACACAGCTATTTTTGCAGGTCCAGTTGTCCTGATTGCACGTCTTTGGACTTTTGGGAGGAAACCCACACAGACACAAGGAGAACATGCAAATTCCACACAGCCTATAGAGCCAATACTACAAATATAAATGAAACTATTATAAAATCATCTGTAAAAACCATAAAATAAATGTTCTATTTGACCTCCAGCACACTTTTGTTAGCTGTCAAAATAATGATGTACAATAGGTACTGTAGCCTAGTGGTTAAGGTACTGGACTAGTAATCAGAGGGTCGCTGGTTCAAGCCCAACCACTGCTAGGTTGCTGCTGTTGGGCCCTTGAGCAAGGTCCTTAACCCTCAATTGCTCAGACTGCATACTGTCACTGTAAGTCGCTTTGGATAAAGGCGTCCGCTAAATGCCAAAAATGTAAATGTAAACCACACCCGTTGCTAAAAGGTGTGCAGAATTAGGTGTAGCAACAGTTTGGGGAAGGTTCTGTCCTGTCACAGCATGACTGATGCCTGATACACAAAGCAAGTACAACACAGACATGGTTTCTCTCTAACATCAATGCTTGACCTTACAAATGTTTTTCTTTGTTCTTTTCACTAAATTGGGACAAATTCCCACAGATGCACTATATAACCCCATGGAAAGAAAGGTGGAGGCTGTTCTAGCTGCACTGGGTTCTGAAATGGTGTGACGTATTGGACTTATTTTGGGGAGTTCGAATCTTGGGCAGGGCTCTTAAATGCAGAACCCACAATCATGCCTTACTGTGAACTTAGCCATGGACTGGACGCATATCAGTGCACCCCTAGTGTCGGTCCCAAGCCCGGCTAAATAGGAGGGTTGTTTCAGGAAGAGCATCTAAAGGAAAACTGGACTAAAGCAGTCGAGCTGCTCGAAAGGAAAGCGAATGATCAGGTGTCCACATTCTTCTGGCCAGCGTATGAGGAAGACATAATATACAGTAAATAATAATGTACCAAAATTACCATCTAAATAAAAATACCATTGTTGGTAGCTCAGTGGTTAAGGTACTGGACTAGTGATCTGAAGGTTGCCGGTTCAAGCCCCACCACTACCGGGTTGCCACTGTTGGGCCCCTGAGCAAGGCCCTTAACTCTTAATTGCTCAAAAAATTTGTTCACTCATAATTGTAAGTCGCTTTGGATAAAAGCGTGTACTAAATGCAGAAAATGTAAATTGTTCTTCACTGATACAGAATTTTGATTACCTGTCCCTCCTCTGTTCTTGGCTTTTTTTTATTTGTAGTTTTTTATCAGTTCTAGACTGAAGCTGCTACAGTAGCGCTTAGATTGGTCCACCAAGATCATGGTCAGGGGTACAAATACTTTCGACCAGAGTTTTTCCATATTTAAAGTAATGAAGTATTAATACATTGTGTGGACTGGAAGTATATTAAATAAAAAGAAACGTGGTTGAATACCTGGTTCCCTGTATTGTAAGCAGTTCATCTTTAGTTGTGTAGGGTTTTACTTTCGCTTCTCTGTGATCATATTCCACATTTCTCGTGTTCGCTCCGCTTCAGCACGGCGGGATTATCTGATTTATACCCGGCGGAAAGTCGTTTACAGATAGGGAAACGCTCTGCAGCGTGTGATACGCTTTATTACACTATGTACTGTGTTCATGTGTTAAGTGCTTCTGAGGACGTGTTGATCCTGGTGCTTTTGTTGTGTCTTTGACATGCACAACATTAAAACATCGAGTTTGACCTTTAAATTGTGCAGAATGACCTTGAATCCCAGCCACTCGAGTTTACATATTTATTTATTATTTATTAGGATTTGAAGGGGATGTTTTACACTTCGTTTAATTCATGACAGGACAGGTAGTTACAGGTTACACAAGATTCATTAGGTCAAGGCCAATGTTGTATCTCCAGTTCACCTCACTTGCACGTTTTTGAAGTGTGGGAGGAAACCGGAGCTCCCGGGAGAAAGAAAGAACCCGGACCGCTCCACTTGGGAACAGAACCAAGGACCTTCTCGCCGTGAGGCGACAGTGCTACTCACCGAGCCCTGTGCCACTCCTTTTAAGTGCATAAGGGCAATGATAAGCCTAAATCCCAACACCTGTGTTGTTGTCTTTTGCTCCCTGTATGTACTTTATTTTCAGGTGGCGCAGTGGTTTATTACCCTATTCCACCACCACTGGGTGTGGAGCTATTAGACTGCCGGCCGTCTATACAGACATGATGAGCTATGTCTGTTGGCTTATTCCTGTCCAGGTTGTTCCTGCCTTGTGTCTAGCGGTGGGTCTGGTCATAAGGCAATAGGTAGGAAACGCCCCGGACAGGCTTCCAGTCCATCACAGGGCACACACACACATTTACACACACTTAAAGCAATTTTGAGTACATTTGGTTAGCCTGACTGCATGTTTTTGGACTTGGGAGGAAACCGGAGCACCTGGAGGAAACACGGCGCAACCGTGTCACCCTCGAATGATGGACTAGTAATCAGAAGGTTGCCGGTTCAAGCCCCACCTTTGCCAGGCTGCAACTGTTAGGCCTTTGAGCAAAGTCCTTAACCCTCAATTGCTTAGATTGTATACTGTCACAGTACTTTGACAGTACTGGATAAAAGTGTCTCTAAATGCCGTAAATGTAAATGAATGATCATGTGATGATTTTTCTGATGTTTCTTGGATTCTCTCTCTGTGTGTGTTTGGGTGTGTAGCTGTGCGGTCTGGCGCTCATTGTGGTGGGAATTTTGGCGCTGACATCCATCAAGAGCATTCCAGCGCTGTCCGGCTCTTCGGCCCCGGTCGTGATCATCGTGGTGGGCGTGGTCATTTTCTTCATCGCCTTCTTCGGCTGCTGCGGAGCCTGGAAGGAGAACCACTGCATGGTGTCCACGGTAATCTCAGATACATTTTTACTTTTATTTTTACGTTTTACGAATTTTAACATGCTTATTAGTTTAATTAGCGACTTTCCCTGGTGACCTGCTGGATTTACGACCCCTGCAGGCTTAATTATTTTCCTAAATGATGAATTACCATGTGGCTCGAGCAGGTCGAGCGGCTGAAGATACTTAGATTAGATCTTAGTAGCACATATAAAAGTGATCCTGATTAGAAGTGAATGACAGACTGCATGTGATTATTTATTATGTCGTTCTTTGTCAAGTATGTGGAAAAAATGATCAGATTTGGGCCCTTTTTACCTTTTTTATAAGCATATTATTATTAAAACCTCACCTCTTATTATATAAGGTGATAATTTAATAAAGAATGTGTATACATTCCTTCTGTTTCAGTTTTATATAAGTTGTCCTGAACTTATAGAACTATAGAACTATTTATAGCGAAACATACCAGTAAGAGGGGTCACTTTAACAAATTTGCTTTCAGAACCAAGCTAGTAAAGTTTTTAGCTTCATAATTTCTTATAAACGTTAAATTTAGCAAGCTAGCTAGTGTAAATACTGCATATGACCCCCCATGCAGCTACTACAGTAGGTCCACACTGTGTTAGCCTGACGTGTTCTTCTCAGCAGGTATTGACCCCCCTAAAACTAGGTTCCCACTGCTGGGGACCCCAATGGCGTCCAAGGAGGGTGTATATTCGCCTGACACACACTCCCTCTGATGTGCGTGCAGTCCGCTAATCACTTCTTATTCTCCCATGAGGTCGGCTCCATGTACGGAGAGCCACGCCCCGATCTCTGCACTCCTCCACTTCTGTCTGGGCGCCCTGGGCAACCAAGGTAGCAGAGCTGAGATTCGAACCCGGGACGTCTCCATGCATCCTCTTATTATCTGATTTATACTGGAGCTCTTTTTTTGGAAGGGATTCCAGGATTTGGTTTTGCTTCCGTGTTGACATTTGCAGATCACCATACATTCGTGTACGTGGTTTTGCATAGACCACTGAAGTCGTGCGTCATTCTGTAGTCCTCGTTATGCCCATATTCGGAGACCCGGGTCTAACTCAGATTTCCTGTGGGAAATTTGAACGGGGTTTTCAAAAAATCGACTCTAACGCAACCTGTGCTGAATAAACATGTTCAGAACCCTGTACGTTTTGTCCTGTGTACATTTTTCTTCTGTACATCACTGGATCCCCTGAATTACGAGGTTGTTAAAGGGTCGTAATACTAACAATGCTACACAAAAGCTAATGCTACTGCGCATTAATTAGACGTCACTGAACTACACCAATCGAATTGACTGAAAGAGCGGGCCGCTTTCTACTTGAATGTAGCTAGCTACTAAAAATATCAACCAAAACGTGTGAATATCACTCCACTGTAACTCTGGTGAATCGCGCTGCTTCGTGTGGTTATTTAAGAGGCTTATTAAAGAAAAAAAAAGAAACATTAAGAGGCTTCCAGTTTAGTGACGTCAATTCAGTGCGCAGTAGCATTAGCTTACATGTAGCAATATTCATATTTTGACTCTTTAACGACTTCATAATTCAGAGGATCCAGTGATAATAGACAGAAGAATCTCCATAAAACAAAACGTAACAGCTTTGAAACATTTTTTATGACTACAGGATGCGAGAGAGGCAATTTGTGATATTTGTCATATTTCCCATTCAAAATTTCTCTTAGACCCGGGTTACCAAATATGGGCATAACAACATGGCGTGGCCGACAAAATGACGACACGACTTCAGTGGTCTATTGCTTCACACTTCTCTGTAAGTCCCGGCCTCTCCCACTCAATGATTGGTCAATCATCAAACCCAACGTGCAACCATTGGTTGAATCACTTTTCAATAATTCTATTCGGTACAATGACAGAAAGCAGAAGCTCACGTAGTGAGTGTAGTGCAGGAACAAAGTTTAGGTAAATAGAATTATTGTTTTACTCTGAGCTGCAGAACATTTTAAAGACTCTGACTCTCTCTGAAACTTTGCTTACATTTCCCCCTTAAAAAGTTAAATAACCAACACTGGAAATGTTTTAAACAACTTTCAGAATCTCAACCAACTGGTCCGACCGGATACTTTAGCCTCACCGCTTGTGTTTGTGTCTCACTTGAGCGTAACCAGAGATGGCTGTTTATTCTTATTACTGTAGGGCTTTTTGTGTTTACATAAAGCAGATGACTGACTACACAGCCACTGACTTGTAGGACTTTTGGAAACTTACAAGCAGGTCCAGTATTATAATCGTGACATTTAATACATTCTAATTGACTTGCAAATTGTGTGTGTTTCAGCCTGCACACACTCGGCATGAGTGTTTACGCTGGTTTATCTTTAAAGGGAGCAGGAAATTGTTTTACATCACAAATATTTGTTACTGACATTTCTAATGAGTTATTTCCCTAAACAGGAAAACGAGCCATCACAGGGGCTCAAGAATTTATTATTATTTGTTATTTTTTTACTTGTAATAAAAAACTTACTTTAGTCTGGGTTCGAATCTCCTCTGGCCAGCCAGCAGCACCGCTATGATTAGGAAAGGGGGGTGGATGGCCATAGCAAAGGATTTTCACCCTATCCAAGGTATTCCTGCCATGCACCCAGAGCTTCTGGACCTGCTGCGACCCTGACCAGGATAAAGCAGTTGATAAAAATGAAAAGAATCCTACAATGGATAGGCATTGTTTAAAACAAGTATGTAAGGATAATGCCAGTGGAGTGTACAGACACTGTCGAATCACAGATTGTAAGATTCACTCACAGTCTTGTGTAAACTGTGTTTTCAGTTAAATATATACTGTCCTTAAAATGAACCAGATTTAAAAAGATTTAAAACTTAAATGTATGTTTTACTTTGTTCTGAGAAAGGAAAGTGTTATGAGTTTATTAAATATATCAAACAATTTTACATTTTCCCCCAATCCTCATGACTGTGGAGGGCTGTGACTAATACGCCCCCCTCCGACATGTGTACAGTAGCCGACCGCTTCATTATCACCTGCAGACGAGTTTGAATGAAGATCCGCATTGCACACGGAGAGTCTCGCCCCGATCTCCATTATCCCCCGTCTTATTCTGCATTCGCCATCGATTAGCCAGCAGTCATAAGAAATCCCCTCTGACAACCACACCCTCGGACTGTAGCAGAGCTGAGATACGAACTCAACCAGACTTCGCATATTTTGTTTTTAGAACTGCTCACAGATTTTAATCCACTGTGTTCTGCCTTGCTACAGCCAATCAAATTTTTTTCAGACACGTAATATTACAAACTTTTCCGGTGCAAATTGCCTGCAGTTCCTCGTTTCTACCAGTGGGGTCGCCAAATACCCACGTCTTAACAAGCTGCGTATCGCGTCTTTAAATGACAATTTAAAAGTGATTTTTATTTAATGCTGTCACATATTTTTAAGTATTGTACTTAAACTAAGCAGCATTCGAAGAAAATATTTGACTATTTCTGCACTAATAACATTTTTTAATAGAAACATATAGTTTCTGTATTGCACAAAACACTGCACCCTTTAAACCCGTAATGGGAATTGCACATGCCAGTGTTTACAACATTTACAGGTATGAATGTGTGGAGAGAGTGAGCTGTGTGAATAAGATTGTTTTTATTGTATATTTCATGCACTGCAAGCATCTGCGTAACCAAAAACGAATTCCTTGTATGTGTGAGCATACTTAGCCAATAAAGCCTGATTCTGATTTTGACTTTGCTTTTAATTGCTCCTCTCTAGTTCGCTGTCCTGCTCTCCATCATCATCCTGGTTGAAATCGGAACAGCCATCGCTGCTTACATCTACAAGGACAAGGTAGGAACATCATTAGCATTACAGACATGTACTGGCTCCATGTGAACCTCAGTCCAGTCCAAATGAATTCACTGAATTAACTGAAGGACTGAACTAAAGAGGACAGGAACTTCTGTATAAGTGAGGTGTCTTTTATATATATATTATAATATTTGTGAATGTTTTTTTCCAGCTTCCAAAACTTGTGGACGAAGGACTCATGCCAATGATCAGAGACTACAATACTAATAAGGAATTTCAGGCGGAAGTGGACAATCTACAGAAGGAGGTTCGTCTCCCACACGCTCACAGCAAACATACAGCATGCAGTTTGCTTTTAGCATTCAAGTAAATGTTAGGAATGTAATATCTTGTAATAAATCACTTCAATTGTCTGGAAAATAATGAATTGTTCATCCAGCTTTATCCAGAATTTAAAGAAAATGTATTGTTGTAAAAACCTTTTCTATTTCTTATAGAAAAATGCTTGTTTTTACGTGACATTACTGTGTTGATTGACATCAAGCTTTTTCTGTTGTCTCTTCTTTGTGAGAAAGTTAATTTGCTTTTAAATTAGTCTAAAATTTGCCAAAATTTTTTGTTTACAAGAGTCTTTGGCATCATTTTCAGGGACTTTTATTAAGTTTCATTCCAGTAAATAGCATCATAAGTCTTGCTGGAATTTACACTCAGGCTTACGTTCACACCTACTATCTTTCTGAATAAATACAGTTTAATTCCTGTCTAAAAATAAGCATTCATGTGCGATTGTGATTGGCTTCGGTGTAGCTGCACTGCTGTGGACTGAAGAACTCCACCGACTGGAAGAATTACACTACAGACAGCATCACCGTCCCCGACTCCTGCTGCAGGAACATCACCAAGAACTGTGGAGTCAAAGCCATGAACGACAACACAAAGATCTACACACAGGTGAGTGGAGAGAAACACTCGGCTCTTTTTCTTTTCCTCATTTGGATTTATGGATTTCACAGAAGTTCTAATTACAGGAGCATTTAAAGACCAATTTAAATTTTAAACACTTTAGGTTATCAGGTTTGTTGTATGCGTCTACTCTTATACATGCCAAATACCTGTTGCTATCAAACACGTACTGAATGAATGTCCTAAATACTTACAGGAACGACAATCTATAGCAACACCTGAGCCAGAATGAAAGCAATCCTCAATTTCCTGAAAAATATTGATCTAAAATATCTAAACAAATGAATTGTCTTGCGATTTACTGAACTGGTTTATTTCTAAATCTCTCAATCTATTATAATGAATGTCGATATCTGATTATTATCCCATAACCCTCATGCTGCACCCTTGAAGGGCCCTTGAAAGCGGACCATTTGTTTTCGTGCTGCATATTGGATGCCGTGGGTCTCTTTCATTCTAATCAACTGCTTTATCCTGGTCAGGGTCACGGTGGCTCCTGTTTTCTTGGAAACACTAGGTGCAAGGCAGGAACACCCTGGTCAGGGACTTAATCCTTTTTTCCTGAGACATGGCCAGTCGTGTCTGTGTAGACGCCCAGTTGTCCAATAGCACCGCTGACATTTAAACCCGGATCTCGGCAGTAGTGAGCTGCTGCTCCACCTGAGCACTTTTATTTAAATATGTTTATAAAATACAAGTCATGTAAATCAGAACCTTACTTAGGTCTGTCAGGAGTTTGGCACGTTCTTCACACATTTGTATGTATTTCCTCTGAGGACTCCAGTGTGACGAGTGTGTATATTATGTATTTGCTCTGTAGGGTTGTAGCTCTGTTATTGAGGAGGCCCTGAGGAAAAATATTATCTGGGTTGGAATAGCGGTTCTGGTTATCGCCTTCATCGAGGTAGGACTGGAATTTTACGCAACACAGACGTACAGTCATACGTGTGGTTTTACATGAACGCTGACCTACTTTACTGCTTTTCTCTAGATCATGGGTGTGGTGTTCGCCTGTGTGCTGATGAGAGGGCTTCGCAAAGGCTACGAGGTCATGTGATCCCTCTTTTGGAACCCCCCCTTCCTCCCCAAAAAATAGTGCTGACCATTAATAAATGCCTTGTTGTTCAGCCAAATTTTAAACCATCTACATACAAAAATGTGCATAAGTGCCTGGATTTCTGCTAAAACAACAAACTAAATATCCATTTAATCATAGATATTCATAGGTAAGGGGGATTTCTGCCCATATTTTTCACGTGATCTTATATATTTATAGTTTTAATGGCATTCTTATACTTTTAGATATCTGCTTCTATGTTTAGATATATTAGACACTGTTGTACGTTTATCAGTGCATATATTTTACTCTCAGCCTTGTAAGTGAAGCTTAATGCTTAACAGAATGTTAAAAAGACGATCAATAAACTTTTTCACTTTTCCCTAAGTGTTTGTTTTGAGTTTTAATTGAAACGTTTAATGATTATTTATGAATAGATTGACTGGGGATCCCTGATTGCATTAGTGGTGGGTATATTGCTGCTCACGCCTCCTCCGACCCGCGTGCAGCCATTAACGGAACCCATGCACTCTGCACAGGTGCTTCTCTATCTGCCAATCAGGGTCCTTACACAGCGTTTGAAGACCCCAGCCACGTAGTCCGGTCATCCCGCCCTAGCAGGACCGTGTCTGCTGCAGGCACTGCAAATTGTGCCCACTAGATGGTAGATGGTATCCAGCCGACTGGTTTCGAACTGAAGTGTACAGAATCTCTGCGCTGGTGTGCTAGCGGAATATCCCGCTGCGCCATTTATGCTGGGCTCTATTAATAAGGATAACCATATGCCGAACCAACTAGTCCCACCAAGACCAATTCACAGCCTCACCGGATTCTGTATGATTTAGAACTGTTTAGGGTGGCACGTTGGCTCAGTGGGTAGCACAGTCACCCTACAGCAAGAAGGCCCTGGAGTTTGCATGTTCTCCCGTGTCTGCGTGGGTTTCCTCCCACAGTCCAAACACGTGCAAGTGAGGTGAACTGGAGATACAAAATTATCCATGACTGTGTTTGATATTGAAGACTTGAACTGATGATTCTTGTGTAAGCAGTAACTACCTGTTTTGTCATGAATGTAAACAATGTGTGTAAAACATGACATCAAAGTCCTAATAAAATACAATCAAAACAAAGAATTGTATAGAACGGTATTTATTCAGGACGTGCACCTATATGGACAACGACTGGCTGTGCAATATAAATCTCCACATGAACTCGCCTCATGCAGGTGAAAAGAAGCGGTCGGCTACTGCACACGTATCTGTGGATTCGACTAGAAAAGGAGGAAAATTAAAACAAAAAAGAAATGTTATGGACTGGATCCAGTGCTTTCAGTTACAGTAGCCTAATTACCACAGCGACACAACTTCCTGTTATTGTTTTACTGGAATCTGTTGTTTTTCTTGCCATCTTGCAAAAATCAACACAATTCCCACACGTCCTTTTGATCGTTCTGCTCGCGTCAACAGATACGGACATGTTCCTAACGATTAATAACACCACCACTGATCATTTACAGAAGTTCCCCTTGTCTCAGGATGTACCGGCTGATTCGGGTGTGGCTCTGGCAGGTCCCTGATTGCAGCAGCCGTCGTTTTGTTTATAGTTTGTCGTGCTCAGATGTTTAGTGCCGATGGTAAAAGCAGGTCTTATCAGCTGCGTGGGAGTTTGGGGTAGTTCACTGTCAGCAGCATCATACCGTGGAGATACAGCGAGGTCTCCGATTCTGTATGAGAACATCGAGAAAAGAAAGCAAAGCTTAAATAATACACATATGTCGCAATCCAGATGCACGTTTTCCACCGTATTTGCAGGGGAGTTGATGCATCACTCACGTTTAAGATGTGCGGAGAACTGCAACCATTGTGAGAGCCAGTCACGACACTGAGCAGGACTCAACTTCTCCACGTTCAGCCCTCTCAAATAACAAGCCTGAAATAATAATAATAAGATAGTAATAATTAATAATGTTTTTATATGGGGGGTCACATTGCAATTCACACTAGTAATTAAATACAGGGCGCTTGGGTGGTGCAGCGATAAAGTATGCTATACAGTGGTAGACTAGTGGGGAGAGCTTTGAGCTATAAACTAAAAGGTTGAGAGTTCGAATCCCAGCTCTGCCATGCAGCCACTGTTGGGCCCTTGAGCAAAGCCCTTAACCCTCTCTGCTCCAGAACGGCCATACAATGGCTGACCCTGCGCTCTGACCCCTGCTTGCAAACAAGCTGGGATATGTGAAGAAAGAATTTCATTATACTGTACACGTGTATATGTATACATGACAAATAAAGGCGTTCTGTTCTACTACTGCTGAAATCTGTGGATCCAGAGTTTTAATCTCAGCTGTGCTATTGGCCAGTCGGGCTTCTGCATGGACACGATTGGCCATTGTCCGAGGGATGGGGTGGCCGAAACAGCCCAGCTATTGTGAAGTGCACTTGGCACCACTTAGAAAGCAGGAATAAACCCTGGACATGGTGACAATCCTTCCCATGGCACCTCACACCTGCCTGTTTACTTTTTCCAACCAAAGGGGCAAAAAAACAACCTTGTGCATTTTTAAAAGGTAGGGAGGAAGCAGGAGAACTGTAAAGTAAGTAAGTAAAGTCCTCAGAGACTATACCAGAGATGAGATTAGAACCCAAGTCCAAAAGACCCTGAAGATATGCAGCACTTGCATTGTCTCCTGCACTCTTGGAAGGATGTAAAGTGATTACTACCAAATATGGGTGCTAGAGTAGCGCAGTTATCCATGACGCTAATACACCACTGCTGTGTAACTCACTTGAGGTGCACAAACTTTTGCATAAGACCGTATTTACTTATATATTTGGCCAGTTAGTAGAAGAACAAGGTAGATGTGTTTAATAAAGTCAAATGAATGTATAAATGACTAAAGGATGAATACAAGAGACTCTCTCACCTCTTTAAGCTCCTCGTCGTTGAGCTGGTGCAGGCCCAGGCGGATGATGGCACGATCCAGCAGCATGAGCTCTATGGCATAGCCGTTTAAGCGCGTACCAATCCAGAAGGCTGGTAGGCGGCGTGTTAGGAAGAGCAGAGGGCAGAGGCGTCTCTGACAGCAAATCCATGATGAGCGTGACGAGAAAACGAGCGCTCGTTAACTTCACTGCATCAAATGTGTTCTGGAATTAAATCAACAACTTATAAAAGTATAAACTAACCATCTGATCTGGATCCATCCGTCTGATCCCGAGTGGAGGTCCTGAAAATAAAGTCCTGACCGCATGGAGGTCAGAGACAACCGGGTGAGCGCCACTTTGGACCTGGAAACGGATGCAAACATTCAGACACAGAGGGGCACCACCCGACACAGAGGGGCACCACCCGACGCAGAGGGGCACCACCCGACGCAGTGCGACAAACATTTTAAGGGCAGGAAGCACATCACTTGGATATAGACACTCACTTTAGTGCAGAGTTCCAGCAGACGGCTCTTCAGTCGTTCATCTGTAAGCTGCGACGCTGCCGTCTTCAGTCCGGTGAGCAGCGGCTGATGGTGGCTCGCCCTCTGTGCATGGTACACTCCCTGAAACTCCACCAGCTGCTGCGGGGACCAGAAGTGCCGAATCAGGAGCTGGCGAGGGTAAAGGTACCTGGTAAAACCGTGAGGGAATAACCAGGACGTCAGGACGCTCGGTCGGACACGGTGCTTTTATGCTAGATGAAAAACGTTCTTGTGTTCAGTTTACATGTATATTGTGGCTTCAAGCTGAATTCGATACTCACATAAGAACAAAGACGATGTAGTTGGCAAATGGAGGTAAGGAGATGATGACCAGAGGAATGGCTTTAATCATGTCTCTGTGGAACTGTCGGAACAAAGATGTATTATCTCGATACAATACACTTTACCTTTTATCCATAACCACCTAATTGCAATTAATTAAGATAATCGTGATCATCTGGATTATTTGCAGTTAATCAACAGTATAGTTTTAGCACAGACAGAATCAGCTTAACATCACTGGACGAGCTTACTTTCGGGTTCTTTTCCTATACTTCTCATCCTTCCGCTTTTGTTTGTTTATTTATTCGGATTTTAACATCATTTTCTACACTTCGATTCCATTCATGACATGACAGGTAGTTACTTTTTCCCATGATTCATCAGTTCAAGGCCAATTTTGTATCTCCAGTTCACCTCACACGTCTTTGTACTGTGGGGTTTAATCCGGAAGCTCTGGTTTCCTCCCACAGTACAGACACGGGGAGAACATGCAAACTCCACACAGAAGGGACCCCTGACTGCTTCACGTAGGAATCAAACCCTGGATCTTCCTGCTGTGGGGCGACAGTGCTACCCACCGAGCCATCGTGCCGCCCTTTTTTAGGGTTAAGAAAGCTGCTGGTGCTCTGCTGTGTGTTTTGGTTGTATGGACTGATAAATCTTCACACAGTTTCACACTGATTATTAAAATACAAATTTTAATTAATTTAACACTTTTAATTAATTAATGTAGCCACAGCTTGTTATGCAGGTTTAAAGGGTTCCATTAAAAAAGCACATTGTTTAACACATTGTTATATGTAAACTTATAACTGAATATGTATAACTGATGTCAATTACAGTACATTTAAGTACTCTCTGAGTAAATACTACAACCATAAGTGTGTATATAGATTGTGTATGTCTGTGCTATATGTGATAATAATAATAATAATACAAGTTTTCAGGTTGTCAGGGGTTATATTACTCTAGGTTTACCATCCACCCTCATGTTTAATGAACCGCCTTCTGTTCTGAATAACTATACAGGATGCCCAATTTTCGTTTTGAGCAGCTCTTTGACACCCCTACAGGTAAATATGGACCATCTGATAAAAGGACGAGAAATACTGTAGTGGAAGCACCACTCCACCCTCTAATTTCAGTCTGCTGTACTGCAGGTCACACCTGAGCTCTGAAACTAGAATACGTTATGCTTTGGTTTGAAATGAATATCATTGTTATAATACAGCTGATCCAGGTAATATTATAAAATTTTAACACAAACCGCTGCCAGGTTGTTAAATGTTATAAGACTATATCGACCTGACCGCTGGTTAAACATTCTAAACATGAACCAACAACATTCTACAGCTAATTCATTAGGGATCAAAATTGTGATCAAACAGAATGAAACTATTACTGTAACTCACCTGTCTAAGCTTCTCCATCTCACGGTAAGGCAGCTGATGGAAATCCATGCTGTTTTTGATCATGTGAATTCTGATCCTGTGCACGGCCCTGGCGTCCTCAAAAAAGTGCCGAAACCCTACAAAGACGTTTCAAACCATTTCTGAGAGACTAAAAGCATTTACATGGTGATCTACCTCTCGTGTACACCGCAGGGTCTGGAAAAGTTCAACCTAAAACTAGAAACTAGTGTATATGTGCTGGGAAACTTAATAAGGGAACTGTCACAGCTGGCATTTGTAAAGGTGGAAAGTGTCAAATGTTTTCTTGGAAAAAAAAAGAGAGAGAGAAAGAAATAAGCAACTACTGAGCTTAATCTGCTTTCTAAATAGACAGTAGTTGTTATACAGCATTATTAATACATAAAGCATAAATGCAGTACAGTATGTTAGATCTGATCCTTTTATTCTCAAATAAAGGATTTTGTTCTGTATTTGGAGCCACTATGTGCTTAGTTTTTTAATTATTTAGATTTTCTGATTTGAAGCAATTTAAAGACAGCTTAATACTCTGTAAGTTAGTTTTCTCTAATTTATTAATTAATTATTTAGAAAAACTCAAGATAAAGTGATAAAATTGTTTACATTCTAACACTATACCAAACTGTCATCATGTTATTATTGCAAAACATTTCATTGTTGGATTGTTAATCACACAAATATATCAGCATGTAACCAGCCTCTAACTAAAGTAAAAATATATCGAACAAAAACTCCTACGTTTTTTCTTATACCCTCTTATTGGGACCCTTCTCTCTCCGTTCCTTTCATTTGGAAGAAATTGTATTTGTAAATGTGCATGTGTGTATTATGTGACATGTGTCTTAATAAAAAGTTAATAACAAAAAAAAAAAACTCCTACGTTCCTGGTCATAATATAAATCCTGGACATAATTTTATGTCACATTTTATAAAAATATTGACCATTTACCATTTAGGATGGATTTTTCTATGAGGACCATTTACATACAAGTTACTAAAATGTGAAGTCAAATTAAAATATAATAATATTTTGTATATGTTGTATGTTTTATAGAGGGAGATCTTAAGCACCTCAAATACAGAAATGTTTTCATATCCAGGCTCCTGACAATGGATAGTGGTAAAACTTACCTCTCATAAATGTGTGATAGAGGACATAGAAACGAGGAAAGCGCCGCTGCAGAAACTTCTCGTACTTTTCACTGGCCCATTTCAGTCTTGACACAATGTTCTGGCCAAGGCCGTACCTCGCTTCCGAAGGTGAATACTGCCTAATTAAACATAACCTACAAAACATATGTGGAAAAATACTGGTTGCTGTCTGATCACAATAAACTTTATTTATTTGTTAATGTAATACAAATGTAATATAATTAAACATTAAATATTTGGACTACAGATAAAGCCCTTCAAGGTGGAACTAATTATTACTTCTTGTCAAACTGGAACTAACCAGCTGGTAATTATTTAAACTTTATATTGGTTTTTGGTGGTTATTCATTTAGTTTTTTTACTATATTGGAAACGGGATCACAATGTAAAGGGTCCTAATGATCTGTTCCTATCTAGACACATTTGGACATTCGGGATTTAGACTGTGTCTGAAAGGAATCTAGACAGTGACTGAGTTATGGGAATATGTAAAATTCTTACCTGTTATTTATTTACAATACCTACAAAGAAATGTGATGTATACATACTGTATATTTATGCATTTATCGGACACGTCACCAGTTATAGTTAACAAGAAATGAAGAAAACATGCCATAAAGCTTTATATGACATTATAGAACTTACTACACCTAATCGGGCGGCCCGGTGGCTCAGTGGGTAGCACTATCACCTCACAGCAAGAAGGTCCGGGGTTCGATCCCCAGGTTGGGCGGTCCGGGTCCTTTCTGTGTGGAGTTTGCATGTTCTCCCCGTGTCTGTGTGGGTTTCCTCCGGGAGCTCCGGTTTCCTCCCACAGTACAAAGACGTGCAAGTGAGGTGAATTGGAGATACAAAATTGTCCATGACTGAGTTTAACATTAAACTTGAACTGATGAATCTTGTGTAAGCAATAACTACCTGCCCTGTCATGAATGAAACCACAGTGTCTAAAACATGACTAATAAATAAATACTACACCTAATCTAGGTTACTGTATTTACATTATGACACAGAATATTTTAACCAGATTTATAAAAATCTGGATAAAAGTGTCATTCAATCACAGAAAACATTACAATCCCAGGACATGCATAAGTGTATGTAAACCTTTGCACATGGTAGCATTTGTGATGAGGCTCTTCCTGTTTCTCAGTGTCAGTGCTGGAAAAGAATACTTTGGCTATGAATAATCTATAAATAATAATGATAATCTACAAACATTTATCTAGTGGTGTGATCAGGGGAACTGAAGCAATACTAACCCAACCACTGAAACAGAAGTTCTCAGCAATAATGATGTTTAAAATATCTCCCTTTGCTTGCCATGCCATCTTTCTGCACACACTGCAGCTTGAATGTCTCTGTTATCTTAATATTGTCATTTTATTCTCTGGAGTGCTATTGACCTCTCATGGCTCCCCTGACATCCACAGCAGATGTGACTGTGACTTACAGCCTGTCATTCACCAGATGTAGCATGACTTCAGGTTTACACTGTTAACAGCACGCAGAGTGTTAGAAATGAATTAAACAATATTACCTGGCTTGTTTATGGGATAGTTTAGGTGTAAAGAGGCATGTGGTGAGCCTCAAGGGTTTAATTCCGCACCAGAAACTCGCAGAAAAGTTGCAGCTCAGCCGCACACAGGACAGCGCCATCTTACCGAGGACTGTCAACCCTGAGTGGGCGGAGTCAAGGGATTGTCGGTGTGGCCTAGGTTCTATCCCAAATGGAGCTCTGACCCCTGTTCCCTACACCCTACGAAGTGTACTAAACGTCAGGGACTTCCAATTTATTTATTTATTAGGATTTTAACGTCATGTTTTACACATTTTGGTTACATTCATGACGGAAATGGTAGCTACTCGTTACACAACGTTCTTCAGTTCACAAGTTTAATGTCAAACACAGTCATGGACAATTAAGTGTCTCTAATTCACCTCACTTGCACGGAAACCGGCGCTCCCGGAGGAAACCCACACAGACACAGGGAGGACCTTGCAAACTACACACAGAAAGGACCCAGACCGCCCCACCTAAGGGCTGAACCCAGGACCCTTTTGCTGTGAGGTGACAGTGTTACCCACTAAGCCACCGTGCCACCTCCCAGGGAGTCCCAAATGTTTTATATTTAAACATTAAAATATTCCGTAAAATTACGGAAGTCCAGAAGGGCCATGTGCTTTTTTTAATCTTGTGAACTCAAGATCACAAAACTTTTTTTTGAGATCACAACTATTTTTCTTGTGATCTCAAGATAGCGAGTTGTTTTCTTGACATCACTACAATTATTCTTGTGATCAAGATTACGAAAGTTGTTTTCTTGAAATCACGATGGTAAAGGGCTAGCATAACAGACAGAGCGCCTTAAGTTCTTTGGTATTTTTGTGAATCCATGATGCCAGTCACATGGTTAAGATTGCAGCAAAAAAACATAACTGATGCTTGACTTTGTGGATATTATTTATCTGCTCATAAGCTTTGCCTTTCAGAAATACCACCAATCTACATGGCCAAAAAGTTCCATGCTAGTGAGTGGAATGTGTTTATTTACAATTTATATAGGGCTTATATGCTGAATATACACTGATGAGGCATAACATTATGACCACCTTCTTGTTTCTACACTCACTGTCCATTTTATCAGCTCCACTTACCATATAGAAGCACTTTGTAGTTCTACAATTACGGACTGTAGTCCATCTGGTTTCCCCACAGGACCCCCACAGAGCAGGTATTATTTAGGTGGTGGATCATTCTCAGCACTGCAGTGACACTGACATGGTGGTGGTGTGTTAGTGTGTGTTCTGCTGGTATGAGTGGATCAGACACAGCAGCGCTGCTGGAGTTTTTAAAACACCTCACTGTCACTGCTGGACTGAGAATAGTCCACCAACCAAAAATATCCAGCCAACAGCACGCCGTGGGCAGCGTCCTGTGTCCACCTGGGTCTAGAAGATGACCAACTCAAACAGCAGCAATAGATGAGCGATCGTCTCTGACTTTACATCTACAAGGTGGACCGACTAGGTAGGAGTGTCTAAAAGAGTGGACAGTGAGTGGAAACTCCAGCAGCGCTGCTGTGTCTGACTAACACACCACCACCATGTCATTGTCACTGCAGTGCTGAGAATCATCCACCACCTAAATAATACCTGCTCTGTGGTGGTCCTGTGGGGGTCCTGACCATTGAAGAACAGGATGAAAGCAGGATAAAAAGGTATGTAGAGAAATAGATGGACTACAGTCAGTAATTGTAGAACTATAAAGTTCTTCTATGTGGTAAGTGGAGCTGATTAAATGGACAGTGAGTGTAGAAACAAGGAGGTGGTTTTAATATTATGGCTGATCAGTGTATACAGTAGTGTAAGACCTTGCCAAATGGTTCATCATGTTGTAAACCAACTTTAGGCCATACAGACAGTGCTGTATAATACACCTAATAAAGACAAACATTTATTAAATGCTTTAAATGTCAAGTTATCAGATATTCTGAGCTAAATGTTTTAATTTCTAAATTAAATGCAGCGGCTCAATGTTACAACATGGCAACACAGTGGGCGTGGCTTAATGGGGCCTCTTAACCACGTGATCTGTAAGCTTTATGAAAACACATTTAAACAGCCACACTTAGAATTAAAGCTGGTTGCAGAGAGGCGAGGTGAGTTAATCACTTCATTTTACTTTGTACATTAAACTCTTTAGTTTAACAAACATTTACACCCGAATATAATCAGCATTAGTGCATTTATTTAACCAACTAAACGAACAGCACACTGCAGTTAAGCTTGAGCTTTTGTTCATTTTGTTTAAGTTGTATTTCATTAGTGAGGTGCAGGCACATGTTCTCATATTTACAAGCATTAAATTTGCATAAAATAAAATGCAAATCGAAGTAAAAACATCTGCGTTTTATAGCTATTAGATCTGAAGAACAGCTCAGGGCGGTTGGGTGAAAGATGTCCACCATCAGGTATGGGAGCAGTGTTGGACCTGCAGGAGTCCAGTCTGTAGGAAATGCTCAGAATGGTTTGGAGGAGGTGGAAGGTGAGAAAAAGTGAAATAAAACACAAATCAAAGCTTTAATGCATTCACTGCACACCAGAAACATGTCTGGAGGAAAAGTGCTATTTTATAAAGGTAATTTTCATTCGATTTTAATGGGAAAAGAAGTCTTCCTTAAATGTCACTTAAATACTTCATTTCAGGTCTTACCTGACAAACAAAACAAGCCTAACCTTCACACTAAACTATATTTTATTCTTTACATTTTCAGCATACGCTTTCATCCAAAGCGACTTACAGTGCTGTGACAGTATATTGTTTAAGCAATTGATGGTTAAGGGCCTTAACCATCCTAAAGGTGGGGTTTGAACCAGCAACCTTTTGATAACTAGTCCAGTACCTTAACCATTAGGCTATAACTGCCCTGCCTTATTCACTTTAAATCAAGCAAACTAGGAGACTGAGCATGTAACCACTTCACATTTAAGCACATGATGTATTGACTTCTAAATGTATTAAAAACAAATATGTATTTATTAACAAATGGTGATTTTCTTCACAAACCATTTCATTATTTTGGTGAAGATAACCAAAATGTGGGTGCAAATTCACCATGAAGAATTGTATCTAACGGCTACATTAAAAGGTTCCCGTTTTATTTAACAAAATAATTAGTTTAAATTCACCCATCATCTCAACATTTATTAAAAATTATATTAGTGTTTCTAAATAATTTTTGGAATTAATATAACTCTAGCAGGTTTGTCTTGTTTAGCGTTTTAAGTCACAAGTATGTACTGTATCTACGTGATGTTTAATTCTCAGGAAACTAGTTTATATTGTGATGGTTTATAGACTATGTATAGTTAAATGTATAGTTAAAAAGCAGAAGTAGAGGGCTTTACACATGTAAAAGCATATTTGTACAGTGCCTTCATGCTGGATTTCTCTCTCCATTTCACAAATGAGGCCTTATTTGGATTATGTAATGTCCCTATAGAGACTTGTTGTCTTTACTTTTTGTTCATAAGTTGGCCTTAATGCCACATGTTTTTGATTCTTTAGCCAAACCAGTCGATCCCGCTGATTCTGATAAGCTGTTACAGTGCCCCTATGACAAGAATCATCAGATTCGAGCCTGTCGCTTCCCCTTTCACATACTCAAATGTGCCAAGGTCAGTATTGGTCTAATCGTAGACTACAGCTTTTCCTCATATGCTGCTTGTTTGTCTCAATAAGCTTCCTGCCTATTTACAGAATCACCCCAAACTAGCAAGCGAACTTAAGACGTGCCCCTATAATGCCAAACACATAATGCCTAAGCATGAACTGGCACATCACATTGAGAACTGTGAGGATAAAGGACTGGTCACTTTAGAGGATGGTAAGATTATTAGCTTTTAACATCTTTAATTGAGCATGCTTTGACCAACAAATATGATTCAGTGCTTGGTTTGTTATATTTACGTTTATGATGTAGAAAGCAACACAGATGTGCACAGAAAATTCCGTGTGCCAGTGACTACGTGGACAAACCATGCAAGTGAGGAGGACTGGGAAAACGGTCAGTGAATAATGCGAAGGCTTAGATTCCTGTATGCACAGTAGCATAAAGCATACTTTAGGGTGACCACGATTTATACATACCTTTTGGTTAATACAGAGGCTGATAACCAAGCTGAAACCTTTGTGTGGGGAGTGTCTACTAATCAGCTTGCCGAAAGCAAGTGAGTCGTGTTTGTATTTCTGCAGTTAGTTTAAATATATTGAATTATTTTAATGCAGATTGCTTCCCCCATTTCTCTTAGACCTGAACCACATGTCACTAACAATCTGACCCCTGGGCTTCGGGCACCTCGAACCCTACCATGGAAGCTTTGAGTTCTGGTATGAACATTGGTACAGTTTTTGATGGTATTTGTTAATGCATCAACTGCTATTTTGATTGTTGGTGGTTTATAATAAAGAAAATAAACTTTTAAACTTTTAAACTTTACCATGTGTTCTATAAATAATTGACACAAAGTGAGTACAAAGAACACATGATTTACTTAGCTTTTACAGTTAACTGGCTAAATAAAACTTGTTTTTACAATAGCATGTCTACTTGAATTAAAATGCATCTTCATAACAGGCACATCATGTGCTGTAATGTCAGGTTGTTGCACTCGGTGGCAGCACTGGTCTGTCTGTCGTTAGTTGAAGGCATTGCAAATTAAAGTTTGGCATGCTTTATGAAGAAAACAAGGCAGCAAGGACCACATGTAGCCATAGAAATGATGCAGAATGAAGATTCATATTTATGAAATTAAATTTAAGGATTCTATATACTGCAGTTTGTCCCAAATATATCTTTACATAACTATGATTACTACATTATACAACGGTGTATCCCAAGTGACTTACTGTTGTGATTGAAGTTATGCAAGCAATTAAGGGCTAAGGGCCTTGTTCAGGGGTTGAAGATTCGCTGTTTGGCAGTGATGGGGATTGAACCAGTGACCTTCCAATCAATAGTCCTGTACCTTAAGTGTTGAGCACTCACTTCACTTTTGATTTAATTTTATTTAACCACGTTATCTCGACTAGGGTCACTGCAAACGGCACCAATCCATCGCAGAACTTTTAATATGGTCAATTAGTAGTAACAGTAGTAACAAAAAAAAAACAAAAAAAAACAGGTGTGCTTTATTTTTAAATAAATATAACGTATGAATGTTTTATAAATGTATGCATTATTTAAGTGGGGTTTTGTGTGCACTCCATACATTTACCCCCTGACATGCAAGAACGAGTAGCCTAATTATGTTTTTATTAATAGACTTTGCTTTTCTTTTCTTTTTTTTTTACAGGAGATATTCCTTGAAAAACTGGACTTTGTTCTTCAATCACTGACGCATTAAAGAATTTTATTAACCTTTTAAACTCATTTGCTTTTGTTACTTGTCTAGGACCTTAATGTACTTTTCTTTTAATGTTTGTACTCCTTTTAGCATTTCATGTTTGCAAGCCTTAAAATTCCCTGTGTAGGACTTCATCATACTCCATTTTTGATCCATTTGATGAGTGACAAGGAAAAAATAAGGTTGTTTTTGGAACACTACCTCTGAAGAGAGTACCTTATTGTTCATTAAAGATTTTCTGTCTTCAGGTCTGGTGTGAAACAATGATTTCTTGAGCAGAAAAGAGCAAGACCAGAATACAAGACAATCTAATTTTCTATTCTTTGACCAGTCTGGTCTGGATTCTACCTAGGGTTCAGTGTACAGTTGTGGTGTTTTACCTAACCATTACTTTTAATACAGACATTCTAGTGCATTACTGAGAACGTCATAGAATTATAATCGAATATTAGCTTAATTGAATTAAGATAACCAAAGTACAGCTTAGTGTTCATGTAAACACACAATGATCTACTAAAGACTACGTGCTGATTCAATATAACAGCACGGCATTGAGTGCAAGATTGCTTTTATACCTCAGTTGTATTTTAAGTTTTATTTATTAGCAGTAATAACCAACAACAGTTTATCATTTCATTCTTTCTTTAATCATTTATTTCACTCCGCGAGCACAAATAGTCCTGTTCTGTTGCCAGACAACATTCCTGCACGTTAGATAGATCCTACTTTGTTTGCTTAAGTTTACACATTACCACAAACTTGTACTTTTGTAGCATGTACATTTTATTTATTTTAGTACGTTTACATTTACTGTGCAGTCGGAAAAATAAGTCTATTAATGGTCACTTTAAGGACATGGGTGAATTTTATGAATCAGTATTGTCATACAAAACATTGCGCCATCGTTTACTGCTCTACATAGATGGTCTTTAGTCAGTTTTTGACTTTATTCCTTACATTTGTCGTGTCCTGACCACAAATTATTGTTTAAATGAAGTTATTTGTGGAACTCTAAACACTGCGGTCAAGCCAGCCTCCACTTCGAAATGCTCAGTCAAATCAGCCCCCACGTTGTTTCTAAGGATGTGCGTATACTAAACATTACGGTAATAGCGTCTGGTAACACTGATAAAAAAAAAAGTCACTGACGACCTGAACGTGACTACATCAGTTATAAATATAGAAATATATCAGTTAAAATATATATAAATGTATCAGTTAAAATATATAAATATATCCGTTAAAAATATATACATTTATCAATTAAAAAATATATACATTTATCAATTAAAAAAATATATACATATATCAGTTAAAAATGAAAAAAATAAATAAACCCATTTCTTCCTGCAAACTGTATTAGGGATACAATTTCAAGCTTTGAAAAAAAGAGTTGGTAATAACCTGACAGCAATTCTGATGTGCAATTTCTAAATAAAGGCTTTTATATTGCCACATTTCTATTATTTTCACTCTAGACTGTTATTAAAAGGAATTCTCTAGTTTCCACAGAACAATTCCACTTCATAATGATAGTACACCATCTGTAGATTACACTCAGTTAATATCAAGCAATTCTGATGTGTAATTTCTAAATAAAGGCCTTTATATTGTCAAATTTCCATTATTTTAAATATAGACTGTTATTAAAAAGAATTATCTAGTTTCCACACAATAATTCCACTTCATAATGATAGTACACCTTCTGTAGATTACACTCAGTTAATATCAAGCAATTCTGATGTATCATTTCTAAATAAAGGACTTTATATTGTAATATTTGTATTATTTTCACTCTAGACTGTTATTAAAAAGAATTCTCTAGTTTCCACACAATAATTCCACTTCATAATGATAGTACACCATCTGTAGATGTCACTCAGTTAATATCAAGCAATTCTGATAAATTATTTCTAAATAAAGGCCTTTTATATTGTAATATTTCTATTATTTCGATCTATACTGTTATTAAAAGGAATTTTCTAGTTTCCACACAATCATTTAAAAATGACACATCAGAATGTGTTGATATTAACTGAGTGTAAACTACAGATGGTGTACTATCATTATGAAGTGAAATTGTTGTGTGGAAACTAGAGAATTCTTTTTAATAACAGTCTAGAGTGAAAATAATACAAATATTACAATATAAAGTCCTTTATTTAGAAATGATACATCAGAATTGCTTGATATTAACTGAGTGATATGTACAAATGGTGTACTATCATTATGAAGTGGAATTATTGTGTGGAAACTAGAGAATTCCTTTTAATAACAGTCTAGATTTAAAATAATAAAAATTTGACAATATAAAGGCCTTTATTTTAAAATGATACATCAGCATTGCTTAATATAAACTGAGTGTAAACTACAGATGGTGTACTATCATTATGAAGTGAAATTGTTGTGTGGAAACAAGTCCTTTTAATAACAATAAAAATTAAAGAGCTAAGATTAAATTTTAGTTTACTTTAAATTTAAAGTAAAATCATAATGTCAGGTTATTAGCAACTCTTTTTTTTAAAGCTTGAAATTGTATCTCAAATACAGTTTGCAGAAAGAAATTGGTTTATTTAACTATTCAATTTTTAACTGATATATTTACATATTTTTTAACTGATACATTTATATTTTTTAACTAATATATATATATATATATATATATATATATATATATATATATAACTAATATATTTATAAATTTTTTACTGATATATTTACATATTTTTTACTGATATATTTACATATTTTTTACTGATATATTTATATATTTTTAACTGATATATTTATAACTGATGTAGTCACGTTCAGGTCGTCAGTGACTTTTTTTAATCAGTTTTAGCAGACGCTATTACCGTAATGTTTAGTATACGCACATCCTTAGAAACAACGTGGGGTCTGATTTGACTGAGCATTTCTAAGTGGAGGCTGGCTTGACCGCAGTGTCTAAACGGTTATTACGCCTGTGATGCGGAGTGATACATATGGTAAAAAGTCCCAGTGTGTATACTGTACTAGCACCCGGATGCATCTTGTCGAAACACCCTGATAAATACAGTAATGTGGTGAAATAACATACAGAAGCTTTGCTCACTTAGTTCTTTTATATTAAAATATTCATTTAAATGTTTATGTTTAAAGAGAAAACTGAAAGAGCTTGGGCAGAAAAGAACATTTCCTAATAAAACCACAATGTGTCTGTGATTTGTGCTGCTGCAATGTTGAGTAAATCAGTGTTTATATGAACTAAGTGTTTGTGTGGCAGAGCTATGGTTCTGCCCTTTTTGCCTCGTCTCCACCGCCTCATTTAACCCGTACAGACAGCTGGACCCAGCAGATGGTCCCTGCTGGCTGCGCTGACCACAGATTCGAGAAAGTGTGGGTCTCAGATGCACTGAACATTCCCTTTCATACTCTTATGCACATTTAGATAACATTGTGCAAAACTAAAATAGGTTATGAAACATTATCACCAGCTTTGCTACAGTGAATCTGTCGAAAGTAATACAAGTACCATGACTTACAATGTGGAATCTGAGTAACACTGTCCATAGTGCTTGCTTCAATATTTGCATTATGAAAGTTTGCTGCTGATCTCTGGACAAAAAGAGTTTTTTAGGTGATTTTGTACTTGGTTTATTATTCTGATGGATGAAAGATGAGTTGTTCAAACTGGGGATGTACAGATGCACTTGAACATTTTTTCAGCCCCTGGTTTTGCAATAGGACGTCCAACATGATCATGGTCAGGTGTCCACATAGTTTTATTGACGTTTTATTCCACATTCTGGTATCTTATAATAATACAGTATATCTTCAGCTTTAAAAACCCTTTGTGGCTGCTTTGGAAAAATATATCAGGCAATATTCAACCAAAGAGGTATTTTGCTATCAATCATGTTTAGATGCATGTGTGATTGGGGTGTGAAGGAAACCTTAACTAAGTGTGTGTGTGTGTGTGTGTGTGTGTGTGTGTGTGTGTGTATTTTGAATATTGTCTGAATATACAGTATATTACAATACATTTTGTGAATACAGCTTTGCTTTAAATCGAAACACTTATCAAACAAGTGATTGTATATCTGTTAACCTAAAAGCCCTCATTTAAGTCCTAGAGCTTCTAATCTCACTGGATTCACGTACACAGCAGTGTCGATTGCTAGTGTGATTAGCATTTCTCACTGACCTTTTCAAAATATAGTTCCTGCTTATTACTCAAAGCAAAACAGAAAAACAGTAAAAGAATACAACACAAGTCAAAAGTTTAAATACACTTGTCAATATAAACTTTAACTATATCTAAGGCTGATAAGACAACCCAAACAGTCAAACTATGTTGGAATAAAATTGGCCTGGATTGGCAGATGTAATCCAAATCACAAAAAAAGAGAAACCAATTGTACCATGATGTAGAAGCTAAGCAAACTTTGTTCAATTGTTTCCACATTTATAATACTTCGGCATTAAAACATCAAGGTATGAAATTTCTAAATTAATAACTGTATGAATATTTATACACTTTGCTTTATGTGCACATTGATCCTCAGGCCAATAATAAGAAATAAATATCAAATAAGTACAAAATACCAAAAACCCCAAAGATTTGTTCAAAACAGTTGTTATTATCCACAGTAATTTTACTTACACACTTGCCTCTTGCCTTACCTCGTCAAAATCCACCAAACTCACAATTTCTATTTATTAAAAAGTGCTGTTACATGTTAAGGCATTAAATGTGTTCAAGTGTTTCTTTAAAAGGAGGCACAAAAGAATTAATAAGCTGATGCTCTGTAAATTGAATTTCTGGACCAGTCAAATGCGAAGAATGGGATGGATCTAAACAAACAAACTGCTTCAGTACCTAATGACACCGAGATGTTTAAGCAAGCATAGAGTGAAGCTTTGTGCTAAAATAAGCATAGCTGGGAGTGGAATACTTTGTTATACAGTAGATCATAAATATTCATTGTTTCTTAGGCTTCGAGGAATTTGTGTGTGTGTGTGTGTGTGTGTGGGGGGGGGGGGGGGGGGTTGTAGTAGTTGGTGCTATCAGCTAAACTTCAAGAAATTCTAAGTTACTGCAAATACTGTAGGGTGATGGGTCCATTGTCATCCAAAACACTCAGCGCATGGCAAAATACATCTTGGACATTGCACCAATCCTAAACATAAGTGCATCAGGAAATGTGGGAAATTCCTTACAGACAATGAACAGAGCTAAGACACCTATACCTCCTGTTGCATCAGCAAGCAATAGGAATACAAGGTCAGGAAAAGCAAGTGAGTAAAATCACTTATCTCATACAGCACTGCTTTCATGTCGCCTTAAGAACTGCACTAAACCTTCCATAGAAAAACATGGAAGTCTATTATTGTAATATTTTGCTTGTGGCTCATCATGTCAATTCCCATAACCGTCTGGTTATGCAATATTCCGTCTCCTGTACCACGGATGTGCTATGCTGTGGCTGGGCTCAGAATGCCTTTAGCTGTCAGTCATGGGTCAGAGTCGGTGGTTGAAAAAAAAGGAAGGGACGAGCTAAAAGCGCCTGTCACTTCCTGTTCCTCACACATGGCTGGATTGAGGGGACATTCTGCTCTGTAAATGATGAAACAATACTGATGCAGATAGGACCGAGGCTCTGGGGACGTGAGGGATGTCCAAGGAAAAACAGAGACACATTTTGTTAATTTAGCAAAGTTATCTAACACATCTCTCACCATTGTAAAGAAGCAATTAATTAATAAATAAATTATTAACGGGTTGCTTTAGCAGCAATGAACACTTTGACTATGATCTTTCTTTCTAACTCTAATTGATAGTCCACATAAAGTTAAATGACTTTTATTATTCTGTCAATCATATATTGACAGAAAAGAGAAGTTTAAGAAATCATTGAAATTCAAAGACCGCTTTAACATGCACTATTTGGCCAAAAGTATGTGGACACATGGACCAACTTGTAAAACATTTAACTTCAAAACAATAGCCATTAATATGAAGCCCGTTCCCCCACCATGTGGCTCAAACAGCATTAGTCCTCTGAGAAGGCTTAATGGGCTTTGCTTGTTTCACAAGGAACCAGTCATGTTGGAATGGGAAACGGACCTTCCCAAATTGTCAATGCAAAATTCTAAGCATTTTATGTACTTTATAATTGCAATTAAAATTGCTGTCCACATACTTTTGGCCATTAGAGTGCATTCCTTACAAGTGTATGTAAACTTTCTGTACCTTCAACTGTAAATTACAGCTTATTAGTTCTGTACAAAATTACAGTGTTTTAATTAAAACAATGACTTTGATTGATTAAGTGTTTGGCTTAAACTGTTACACCTCTCTCTCTCTCTCTCTCTCTCTCTCTCTCTCTCTCTCTCTCTCTCTCTCTGTGTGTGTGTGTGTGTGTGCGCACTAATCTTATTAAAGACAAGGCTCTAAATTATTTTCCTGTGGCATGTTTGACCTGCTTATGACAGTGAGTTTTTGGCATCATGAAGTAACGTCGCCTCAGACTCGCATGAAGCACCTGATTAGAAACAAAAATAAGGCTGATTTTACAAAAAGCTATGAAGTACTGTCATACATCAGTCCTTCCACCATCCAAAGCATGCAGAAGGAAAATTTAATTAGTTACTCCAACTCTGCATGGTGCCATTTAATGTATTGTGTTATAATGGTGCCCTATCCTGTTTGTATTCCTGTCTTGCACCCAGTGTCTCTGATTAACATCAGACCCACAGCAACCCTGATTAGGATGATTTAGTTACTGAAGAGAATGAATAAAGAATATTAAGGAAATTTTATAGCTTTATCACAGTGTTATATGTAACGGATCCTTCAGCTGAAGTTCGGTTTGAAAAACAATAGTGAGTTCCAGCAGGTTCTGTAGCTATCTCATCTTTGCATTCAGTAATGCTTTTCCGTTATGTTAGCATGTGTGTGTGTGTGTGTGTGTGTGTGTGTGTGTGTGTGTGTGTGTGTTCTGTTACTTCTGACCTGACATTTTCACTGTTTTGGTGACTCTCTGTGGCTCTGTCAGCTCCTAATGCCACATCACTCCTCAGGACGGTGCTCCTGCCTGACAGCTCCTACCAGTGGAAGTGACCTTTTCCTCCAACCTCGCATTTTCTGCTACTTCTTTCTGCAGAACTGAAGCTTTCCAGCGTCAGTCATTCACTGTGGAGGGTGCGGCGTTTAGGGGCGGCCCAGCTCTCCCATAACGTTCCCATCTTCTTTTCAATCTCCATCTTGATTATGGTGATATTTTCAGACAAATCTTTTCTCATTCTGGGCTTTTTCTGTACAAGACCGAGATTTTGTCAGTCAGAAAGACTCCAATTAACCTAACTGCATGTATTTAGACAGTGGATGGAAACCGGAGCTTCCGGAGGAAACCCACACAGACATTGGGAGAACATGCAAACTACCTGGTAATCAAACCTATCACTGTCTTCTGTGCTGCCCAATTTAAATAATTGTTTTCACAAAATAAATCTATCAAAGCTCTTGAAATTTGTTTCGTCTTGCTTCAAACTGTTTAGGCACCACTGCTATTTTGTTTCCTCCCGTAGAAAGTATTACGGTTTGTACATGCAGTTTCTGGTGAGATCTGATTAAATCAAGTTATTTGAAGGACCTGTTGAGTAACCTTTAGCTTATGACTGGTCCCAGTATGCCAAACTCTAACAGAACTTACACCAGCCCTGTTCTGTTTCTTTAGTGTTGTTGAAGAGGATTGTTTGTAGACAGTGTTGTCAGACACTCCGGTGGGGCCTATAAAACCTCTTTAACCCTCGACCGTTGTACCTATACACCTAAATGTACCTATTATATTGCTCTGTCTTTATGGCTTGGTCTGGCCTGGGATTGAGGTCAGTCATATAGCGTGTAGCTCTAATCTCTAATTTGGATTACTGTCTTTTGCCTTCCATTACAAAGATCTTTTTCTTCCGCCACCATCTGTTTTACTCCCTGATTAAAGACAAATCACGTTTTTTACTTGTCACATGACCATTAGTTGTTCAGTAAACCAAGTTACTATTTTTAAAAGGCATGTATTTTTACACTTAGGCTCATATAACACTTCACAGGTCCCTGATTCTATAGCAGCACCCAAGCCTGTGGCTAAAACACCACCCACTCTTTTGGGAAGTTTTTTTACAACATTTTAAAGTCTGTGTGTGCAAATGTGAGCCCAATTAGTCAAATGAAAGTTTGCAAAGTAACACACAGACGATTGGCTTGCGATCAATAATCCTATTTATCCCAAAGGAGTTTAGTCAGGTTGAGGTCATGGGCTCAGTGCAGGACCTATATGGACCTTGCTTTGTAAGGAAAGGTCCTTCTCCAAATTGTTGCCAGAAAGTTGGAGCAAACACCTTAACATGGGTATCTACTAATTTCAGCTATACAGTGTATAATAATTTCTCATGCAACTAACAGCACCTAATGACCCTCCTTTAGCCTTCAGGAAGCTTTAGCTTCACCTACGTTAATCCGGCCATATACTATAAATCCAGAAAACAATATAAATTATTAAAGCTTTAAAAATAGGTTTCTTTAAAACTGTAATATGTTTTTGTCTAAGCTTTTAATATAGGACCATGATTTTCTTACACCTTGCTTGTTTGCAATTTCTATTAATAATAATAAAAATAATAATATTGTGTCCACATCCTAAATACTCAAACTAGCATACAAACACTATAATAAAACAATAATTTATTCAAAAAGATTACAGATTACACAGAATATACACATTTTACAATACATATGTTTTACATTTACATTTTATCTATTGTTCTTCAGCACGTTTTATTCTATAAACCCCAAATCAGGAGCTCAGTGAGTCCATGTCCTTTAGAAAGAAAGTTAAAGATTGAAGGGACCGCTTAATAAAGACAAACTGTAACATTAACCCATAAACAAATCACGTACGATCACCACAGACATGCTGATAATATAAACAATGTTCAAAGACTGGATTGGTTTAAATCCCATGAAAGCTTGTGTATTTATTTCCATTTTAATGTGACTTAGTTTACCTGAATAGAAGCATTTACATGATAACATGCACATATGTTAAAATTCATTTTTATTACAGCATGCTTTACAATCACAATCATAAGACCAGAATCTTCATGTACATGGTTCAGACTTAGACTGAGATCATCAGAAATAATTTTGTCCACGCCATCAGTTCAAAAGCAAGAGTTCAAAGATTGAAGTGACTGCTTTCTGCTCACAAAGCATAAAAAAAAATATTAAAATAAATACATAAATAAAATGTCTAGGATGGCACGGTGGTGCAGTGGGTAGGTCTGTCACCTCAGAGCAAGAAGATCCTGGGTTCCATTCCCAGATGGAGCATGCTGGGTCCTTTCTTTGTGGAGTTGTGCATGTTCTCCCCGTGTCTGCGTGGGTTTCCAGTGAGATGAACTGGAGATGCAAAATTGGATGTGATGGTGTTTGACATTACACTTGAACTGATGAATCACGGGAATTTGTAACTACCTGTCCTGCCCATGAATAGAACCAAAGACATCACCTGTAACTTCTAATAAACAATGAATGAATTAATGAATGAATGGGTGAATAAAAATGCCTATCAAACGCATGTTCAGTGATATTCCAGTTAGATAAAAACGTTTATTAAACCATCTTTTTTTTCCCAAATCAGTCCATAATAGAAGCTAATTGTGGTCATGCCCTCAATCCAGTCTCAAAGACTGAACTAATTGTACCTAATAATCAAGACAAGCTTTCCAAATATGTGTGAAGTTTTTCTTGGTGTAGGCTTCGATTGAGACTGTCAACAAAAGCATCAAAATTCTTTATCAACGTCCACGCTGTGGAAACCCTCCAGCTTTCGTTTTTTCATTTGATCATACTTTATATTTCCACCCAAAACTTCACACATCGGTGCTGTCATGTCCATAATTTAAAACCAATAAAATAAAGTTGATAAATAAATTTCAGGCTGTGGTACTCCCATCAGAAATCATGTTCTGCGCAAAAGCGCACCAGGTCCCCGCAGGTCCCCGCGGTTACGCAGCAGTGATGAGATCCGCTTCTTTGGACGGTCTGCGGTCCTCCGTTAATAAGTTCACCATGCTCTCTGATTTAATCAGCAGATTACAACCGAGGAAGAAAACCCCGAACACCACGGTGAGAGACAGCACGCACACCACAGCGATCTGGACCAGGCGCTCGTGCAGGAACGGATCTCCTCCGGTAACGGACGCAGCCGCGGTGGAGGAGGAAAAGTTACAGCAGCTTCTCGCTCCGTCCAGCTGACCCCGGTCTGGAGAGCTGAGTGTCCGGTTCAGCACCACTAATCCTTCAGACGCGTTCATACCGACCGACCTGTTCAAGACCCGGTCAACCCGAGAGCGCACTGACCGCAACCGCGGGTCACCGACTCCAGCTCCTCATTTAAACAGCTCAAAATGCCAGAAAGTTCCTCTCGGTGCTCCACCAGGTTTGTCTGATGGTAAGAAATGTCTCCTCCACACCTTACTGCTGTTCTTCACTGGTCTTACTGATTCGAATCGTAATGATTCGACACAAACTGAATCGACTCTCACTGATTCGACGAGGCCCAGACTGAGTGAGCAAAACCTCTCACCGAATGCACCAAATACCACCACACTCGGACCCAATTCTTCCCCAAATTCAACACCATCATCCCCAACTTTAACTCCCTCCAGACACAAACTCAAACTGCCCCACCTACTATCACAGAGAGAGCAGCACACTAGCAGTATTATAAACACACACCTGCCACCAGGTGAGGGACAGTGGGTGACCATAAAACACACATACATACACACACACACACACACACACACACACCTACCACAAGGTGAGGGACAGTGGGTGACCATGAACACACACACACATACACACACACACACACCTGCCACAAGGTGAGGGACAGTGGGTTACCATAAAATGCACACACACACCTACACACACCTACACACACACACACACACACACACACACACACACACACACACACACACACACACACACACCTGCCACCAGGTAAGGGACAGTGTGTGTCCATATTTGTCATGCCAGTAAAACTACCCTTGAATTGAATCGATTGAAGCTTTGATTGCTTTAGTTCGCCAAGCACATGCAGAAGGAGGATTGGCTACTTCAAATGATGCCTAGATGTACAAGATCGACTTTCTGAGTGGGTGTGAGATGCGCTGCAATGAATTGATGTCTTATACAGGGTGTAATCCTAATTTGTGCTCAGTGTTGTACTGAAGCACTGGGCCAACAGTGACCCTGATCAGGGAAGGCTGTTACTAATTATTAATCATGCATCCATCATGCATTGCATGGTACCCTACAATTACACACATGAGAATTTTAGATTGATTGTGTTCTAGACATATTTACACATGTTTAAAATAATAAGAGCAATAAAACGTGATCGGTTCACCTTCACATGGCGTGATTCTCAGAATTGACTCTTACTGACTCGATTCCTCTAAACTGATTTGTTTGACTGAAGAAAGAGCAACAGTAATCCACTTCACTATCCAATATTCACTTTCTGAATCGATTCATCTGAGCAGATTCGTTTAAGTGAACCGAACCAATCAAGTTTTAAAATGTTTGATTCACCACTCAGAATAGCGTCCAGAAATGACATTTTACCCTCTGAAGTTAAAGCTGTTTGGTCCTGAAGACTTTGGATGGTTCATATTTAGAGTTTTTGACCCCTTTAAGAAGAAGGATTACCAAGGAACTAAAGGTCAGGCTATTTTCAAATCATCTCTTGGATTTGAAATAGATGTCACGGTATCTAACCTACATGTGGGTCCTGCTAAGTTTCTAAGGTGTGTTATGCCCTTGAGCATACATCTTAAAGAAACAGCACTGCTTTAAAAACAAAACAAAAGTGGATGGTTTTAAGATTTTAGGATGCAAATTCTCAGATTTCTGCCCTTAAACGTTACAAATTAACATCTCAGTTCTAACTGACACCCCTAAATATCTCATCTCTATAATTAAGGGAGTTTTGAAAGAATTTAATGAAAATTAGGAAGGTTGTTTCCAAAACTGCCTCATAGGGGGCAATAATTCATTAATAGTTTTTGCCTGACTCTCTCCATGCATAGTTCAGACACAGTATTCAGTTATTGATTCAGTTTACTCTGGGTTTTTCTTGTGAATTGTTTAAATAAATATAATAAACAATCCCCAAAGTTTTGGTATTACATAAAACAGCCCAATTTTACTGTTTTTCTGTAATAAATATAATGAGGGAACGTAAGCAGTACAAAACAGGTTGTGGTGCAGTTCTGTAGATGACCACATGATGGCAGTGTTGTATAGCCTCAAACACAGTCGGTCTTAAACACTGACATGTTCGCTGTCCTGTAGATGAGCTTAACCCTAATATTGTGTTTGGGGTCCCTGAGACCCCCCAGAGCCTCTTGAACAGCTAATAAAATATCCTGAGCCTTTTTCTAATTTTATGGAATCTGCAAATAATTTGACGTTAATATATTGATATTGTGAGTTCCAAATTTATACACTTTTGTTCGAGGTGTCGCTGTTGCCTCACAGCAGGAAGGTCCTGGGTTCAGTTCCCAGGTGGAGCAGTCTTGGTCCTTTCTGTGTGGAGTTTGCATGTTCTCCCCATGCCTGCATGGGTTTCCTCCCACAGTCTAAAGACGTGCAGTCAGGTTAATTGGAACTACTAAAATTGCCTAATGTGTGTGTGCCCTGTGATGGACTGGCGACTTGTCCAGGGTGTTTCCTACCCTTTGCCCAGTGAATTGCACCCACCACGACCTTGACCACAATAAAGCAGTGGTAAAACAGACAATGTATGAATGGATCAATGATACAGAGTTAGAATACACGAATAAATTGATGTTCATATGTTTTAGTTTTGGTTTGGTGTTGAGGGTACAGCTGACTCTTACACACACACACACACACTCACACTCACACACTCACACACATCCATTTACAAAATCTCTCTCTATCTGCTTAATTTGGTAAATTTTGAACTTAATGTAATTTTATTGTACCCACAAATCACTGGGGTCTCTGGATCCCCAGGGAACACGGCAGCAAAGTCAATGTTAACACAACACATGGGTTAAGGGTGTCAGTTACCCAGTGGTGTGATAATCTTGGGGGTCGTGTCCTTGCCAGTTCTCACATCTTGGTAACGTTATGGATTTCATGTGAGCGGTGGATATTTTTAAACTGAAAGCTAAAGTTCCAGTCACTGCTAAGTAGCTGTGACCACCACGGCATCTTAAAATCACACATCAGAACATGCTGTATGGTGTTAAATATTTACTGCACGTGTCTGTGCTGCTCTTCTGTGTGTTCATGTTAATTTCATAAGAGTGAAATCATTCGTTCTATAGTGACAGATATTAGGTAAAGTGTGTTTATGGTTTGGATTTATAGAAATGGCCAGTAAACAGATTTTACACAGGACAGACTTTATGTTCTAACTGGTCAAACATTTACGTGCACTTGTATGGGGGATATTGTTTTGGATTTTAATAATTTCGGCATCTGTTCTTTTGTGACTAAAAAATTAAAGCACACATTACTTTCTCTAAAATTACTTGTAATTAATTTAAGCGCTTTCATAAGTTTATTGTTTATGAATGTGTGTTTTTTGCTTGAATTAAAAATAAACAGGTTAAATGTGTAAACTTGTAAATGATGCTTAACAGTTGTCACAGTGGGTGTGTTATTTGTCACATAAATATTCATACACAATACAACTGGCAGTAAAACGCTTTGGTCACTGTCCCACCATAGAAATAATTAGGTAAGAATATATCCTTATAGAAAACGTAAATAAACATATTAAAAATTGAAGTACAAATGTGCAAAATAAACCTATATAAACAATGTTATCATATATGCACTGTAAACATGTAATGTGCAAGAAGTATGCCGTGCGAGTTATAGGTTATACACTGATCAGGAATAACATTATGACCACCTTCCTAATATTGTGTTGGTCCTCCTTTTGCTGCTTCATAAGCAACAAACTGTGATGCTCTGTGTATTCTGACACCTTTCTATCAGAACCAGCATTAACTTCTTCAGGAATTTGAGCTACAGGAGCTCGTCTGTTGGATCGGACCACACGTGCATCAATGAGCCTTGGCCGCCCATGACCCTGTTGCCGGTTTACCACTGTTCCTTCCTTGGAGCACTTTTGATAGATACTGACCACTGCAGACCGGGACACACCCCACAAGAGCTGCAGTTTTGGAGACGCTCTGACCCAGTCGTCTAGCCATCACAATTTGGCCCTCGTCAGACACGCTCAGATCCTCACGCTCGCCCATTTTTCCTGCTTCTAACATCAACTTTGAGGATAAAAAGTTCACTTGCTGCCCCCCCCCCCACTAACAGGTGCCGTGATGAAGAGATAATCAGTGTTATTCACTTCACCTGTCAGTGCTCATAATGTTATGCCTGATCGGTGTATATATACACACATTCACACATTTGCATGTTCTCCTTGTGTCTGTGTTGGTTTCCTCCTGGAGCTCCAGTTTTGTCCCACAGTCCAAAGACTTGCAGTCAGGTCAATTGGAGCTACTAGAAATTGCCCTTGTGTAAGTGTGTGTGTAAGTGTGTGTGTGTAAGTGTGTGTGTGTAAGTGTGTGTGTGTAAGTGTGTGTGTGTAGGTGTGTGTGTTTGCCCTGTGATGGACTGCTGTTTCCTGCCATTCGCCTTAAAGAGTCAGACCCACCGCACCCCTGACCAGGATAAAACAGAGGTAAAACAATGAATGAATGTATGAAGTAATTAATGATTATGTAATACATAAAGTTTATACTGGTGAAAGAATGCAACAGTGAAATGATGGCTGTTGGTGTCTTGAATAAACTATAAACCAATTATGTGCACCAGAAAGACAAAGACAAATCTGTGCATTGTTCTGAAATGTCAAGTCTGTGCTGGAAAACTAACAAATTTGCTTGAATGTACAAATTCCACCAAGTAAAACTGGGTCTAGGAGCAGCAACAGCTCAGGCAGAACTGGTTTAAAAGCTATTTGCTCTTCTGTGCAAACACACAGTCAGTTAAAACATCCACCGGAGCAGTTAGACTGGGAGTGGAACTTTCTATGTCTAGCGGGAAATGAAAACTCCCAACTGTTCTGACGTCTGTTCATGGCTGACTTTACCCGCCGGCATCACCAGTGAAATGGAAATGAGGCAATGAGGCAATGAGGACTGAGGCATTTGCATAAATTCCTTCACCTCTGCAGGTGACTGAAAGAGGCGCTGGTGTTGTGTTTGGTTAATCTGGGTTTTGTAAACGTTGTACGTTGAATAATAGCTCGCATAGCTGCTGTAGGTTAAACCGGTGTTGCTAAACGGGTTTTTAATGACGACACGATGCATTCTGAGGAAGTCATTCCCTTAAGAAAACAAACCACTTTACGCTTTTGAGAAGATAAACCTGCTTGCGTGAGCGGATGGCGCCTGCTGAGAAGTTCTCACCTGCCAGAAAAAATTCAGGAGCGCCAGCTTGCACTTTCAGTGCTCGTTCTTACCACTAGCTCAGCCACGGACTCACGGCCAAGACCGTGTTCCTGCAACCCTACCCTAGCCTTCCTGTCACTCTCTTTCATAATCGCTGCGTTCTCCGAGAACGGGTGTGAGAGTTAACCCGGGGGTCGGTTGTGCCAGCGGTGGGGATGGGGCTTCATCGAATTTGATCTCATTTCAAAGGGCAGATCCTGGCTATTTTCTGCACGCTCTGTGTGCTCTGTTCAGCACAGTGTGGACCGGCCGGGGGTTTATTTCCGGACGCTGCGTTCACATAACAGCTGTAATCAGAGTTATAGTGACTTTATCCAGTTACATCCTTCTGGATGAGTAACGTTTTTATGTCCTTCAAAAGCGCTCGCCATGCCAGACGGATAATTGCATTAAAAGTCACAGCGGGGGCTGGACGGAAAGAGCTGCGGTGAAATGTTAGTTATGTTAGTAGCTTGTATTACCACGTCAATAAAAATTTTATTATTCTCTGTGGGAAATAGATACCAAAGCAAAAGCCAAATGATCCTGGAGTGCAGTGCTTTACTTATAAACTGTAATAATAAAACTGTGAATTGATTATCTATTATCAAATAAAACAATTTAGTTGTTATAAGTACATAATACATAAGTACACTGGACAGGCATAACAGTATGACCACCTTCCTTATATTGTTTTGGTCCCCTTTTTGCTGCCAAAACGGCCCTGACCCGTCGATACCTGGACTCCACTAGACCCCTGAAGATGTGCTGTGGTATCTGGCACCAAGATGTCAGCAGCAGATCCTTTAACTCCTGTAAGTTGTGAGGTGGGGCCTCCATGGATCAGACTTGTTTGTCCAGCACATCCCACAGATGCTCGATTGGATTGAGATCTGGGGAATTCGGAGTCCAAGTCAACACCTCCTTAAATCATTCCTGAAGCATTTTAGCTTTGTGGCAGGGCGCATCATCCTGCTGAAAGAGGCCACAGCCATCAGGGAATAGCGTCTACATGAAAGGGTGAACATGGTCTGCAACAACGCTTAAGTAACATCCACATGGATGGCGGGACTCGAGGTTTCCCAGCAGAACGTCGCCCAAAGCATCACACTGCCTCCGCCGGCTTGCCTTCTTCCCATAGTGCATCCTGGTGCCGTGTGTTCCCCAGGTAAGCGACGCACACGCACCTGGGTATCCACGTGATGTAAAAGAAAACTTGTTTCATCAGACCAGGCCACATTCTTCCATTGCTCAGAGGTCTAGTTCTGATGCTCACATGCCCATTGTTGGCGCTAACGTGCCGTGATAAAGAGATAATCAGTGTTATTCACTTTACTTTATGCCTGGTTGGTGTATTTCAAACTATTCGCATTGCTTGTGATTATTGTCAGTGTTGTCATTTTCTCCAATCCAACTGATTTTATTGGGATTATAGACTCTAATGTTTAAATGTCTAATCTATTTAAAAATCTGATTAAAAGCTCCGTTTACACACACACTACAAGTAATCCTGTCCAAAATGATGCTCACATGTAGAGTACCACTTACTATACCACGTTACCATGACAACAAGCATCATGTGAGTCCACTCAGATTAAGAAGAGCGTCTGGACTCTACCCGAGTCTCCAATTGGTATGTTTGTCCATTATTTAATAATGTTTTTTTAAAAGGAAAATGTGCTTCACGTCAACTTTGCACCATAAACGTCGTCTCTTGTGCAGATCAGTTCTTCACTCCCGGATAATTCGTGTAATTATCCAGTCAGTCAGTTCTGTGACAGCAACACAATGCACAAAAATCAGACCCGGAACAAGAGCTTCAGTTCTGTTCACCTAAAAAAATTTTTGTCTGAATTTCAGTGCCAGACGAGCAGGTTTGAAAATCTGAACCTACACTGGACTAAACCAGTCAGCTGAAGATTATACAACGTTGCGTGGTCTGGTTAATCTTGATTTCCGCCATAGTGTTAGGATCTGGTTTAAATGGCATGTTTTAGTCAGACAGAAGTCTCGAGGGTTGACGTGTTCTAAAATGCCGTTCAGACGCCCCCGGTGAGACGTACGCAGTAGCCAACCTCTTCTTTTTCTCCCACACGAGGCAAGTTCGTATGGAGAGCCGTATCGTGCATGGAGAGTCTCACACCGATCTTTATTATCCCCATGCTAACCCTCTACCAAGAGCCCGCTGCTATCAGTGTATTTGGCGTCTACACAGACATGATTGGCTATGTCGGGTGGTCAGTTGTAGCCCAAATAACAATAAGAAGGGTCGCGTTAGGCCATCGTGTAAAAATGTGCAAAATCCCAGATGCAGATCAGAATAATCCACTGTGATGATCCCTAAATACGGAAGCAGCCGAGAAAAAAAAACAAGAAGGAAAAAGTTGATTAATTCTGGCCAAAGTCAGGTCTGCTAGGACGTATGTACTGCTGAAACATTGGCGCCGCTGTCCATGGTCAAGCAAGCTTTTCATCTTTACCTTAGCATAGTCTTATTGGCTTATTGCTGTGCCAGCCGCTCTAAAACTGGCACCTTAAAATTACCCCTTAACATTCTGTAAAACGCACTAAGAACAATATAAATAAAATGTGACGTTAATCCTCTTAAATCTTCATTTTAAATTACAAAGAAAAGAAATGATTTTTAAGGCTGGTCCGACTGCACCCATTACAGAGTACCTGACACAAAACTGTTTTGTAAAGGGTGCTGCAGTCAGACTTCTTTTTATGGGCACAGAGAAGTCACCAGCTGTAGTCTGTGTCTGTATGCTGTATGTACTGTACATTTTAACTCTTGTCTTGTATTCAAATAAATAAATAAATTGCTGCAATATATTCAACATATTTTTTCCTCTTTTCCTTGTAATGAAATCACAGTTAAAGTAAAATCTGAAGGTGCACATCTGACAGGCACTGTGTAAATCTATACAGTGGTACCTTGTAACTCAACTTCCCCTAAACTCAACGTGTTCAGTTGAGTTTCAGTTGAGTGTTCATGTATTGAAAGAACGACATAAAAAACACTAAACTTCTCTTAATTATTACTGCTCATAAGTTCTCTGCACTAATAACATTTCTTGCTTGTTTTAGTACAATAAATCACGTTAAGCTTTGTGCACCACCACACTTCATAGAAAATAGCGGCACATTTTGCCGCTTCTCGTGTGAATGCGCCGGTACTGAATGGAATACGATGCTCCAAGATCAGGCATCTCCATGATTAAGAAGCGTAAGGAAACAATAAAGAAGTAAAGCTGAAGTGCAGCTTTTACTGTATTTCCGTGTTTTTATATTATATTTGTGTTATTTTCAGTGTTTGTGTCAAAAACATTATTATTTTACATTAGCCTAAAATACGTATATGCAGCTCCACGAGACCATGGAACGCATTAACAGGTTTCCCAAACATCTTTATGGGAAAAAATACCTTGAAACTCAACGTCACTCCCAGAACCAATTAAAGTCGAGTTACATGGTACTACTGTATTTGATGCTTTTTGTTTGTTTACTTATTCATTTTAATTTAAGCGTTCTGTATCAGAAGGAATTAAAACCAGCCCTCCTCTGTGATGTCAGTGGAGGAACGAGCACAACCACCTTTCTGTCACCGTCACTCTTTGTTGCTTTAAGAAGCCGATGGTCGAGTTACTCAACCACAATGATCTATAAATACACACTGTAGGATTTCCTCCGTCACTCCCCATCTGTGTTTCGTGCAAAAGCAAAGGCTGGAAGCTCGTACTGATTCACACACACACAAACTGCTGCATGTCTAAATACCTTTAGCTACATTATTATTCAAAACAAATGATGCTGATAACAAACCAGGCTGCATTTCATTTCATTTTCATTAACTGCTTCATCCTGGTCAGGATCACAGTGGGTCCGAATTCACTGGGAAACACTGGTCCAATTTTTTACCAGATGCTAATTAGTACAGTGATGTTCAGTATGCTGTGCTTATGTACAGACCGATCTCATCGTTTGGCCACTTTCAGAGCTGCATTTTGAAGTACATAATTTAGCCTTTGGGACGCCTGTTCAGTTAAGGATTTCTATTTTGCATCATCTTTCTGACACCTCTTGGTCGCCTCACTACTACTGAGTTGTACTGAGATGTTCCTGAGTGACAGAGCACTTGTGGGTCTAATGACCGCTCTGTACTGAATGTACACAGTCAGGGCTGAAGGTTTCTCCTCTCAGCTGTGGGTGATTTACATGTGACACCGACGGTGTGTACAAAGTGTCTGAGACTCTCCTCGCCGGCCGCGGCGCGAATTACAGTGGCCCAAATTTAGGCCACATAAGTCTGTGATCCCCGGGTGTCATGTGACGCCGGTTAGGACGTGCTGTATAACACACTCGGGGAATCTGCTCGGCTGAGATTCCGGAGAGCCGATTTTAAAAAGCAACTAGGACAAAACACATCAGTGGAAATAACTGCATAACATCAATAATGCTTCTATTTTTGTATTTGTTAATGTACAACCGATAAATATGTACACTGTATACCCATATAGTATTTGGACACAAGTATTTCTAAGCCGCTTATCCTAATCAGGGTCACTGGGGGTGCTGGAGCCTATCCCGACTCTCAATGGGCACAAGGCACACAAACACCCTGGACAGGGCACCACACACATCTAGGGGCAATTTTAGTTTCTCCAATTAACTAGACTGCATGTCTTTGGGACTGTGAAAGGAAACCCACACAGACACAGGGAGAACATGCAAACTTTACACAGAAAGGACCCAGACCAATCCACCTGGGAATCTAACCCGAAACTTTCTTGCTGTGGGGCATCACATAGAGCATGATCTCTATGTGATGATCCAGCTATAACAGCTGCTCTTCTGAGAAGGCTTCTCACAAGACTTTGAAGCATGACTGTGGGAATTTGTGCCCATTCAGTCATGAGTATTTGTATGGTTGGGCACTGATTTTGGTCATAAAGATCCTAATTGATGTTTCAGGTCATTTTAAAGCTGTTTAGTGGGGTTGTACAGGTCACTGGAGTTTCTTTAAACTGAGCTTTTCTTTATGTCTATATAGAGCCTAGGCCTATTGAGGTCTAGTGGAGGTCCATTGGAATCCAAGTCTTAGCAGGTCAGTCGTTTTGGCAGCGTGGTCGGCAGGTGGTACTAATATTTTGGCTCATCAGAGTAAGACAAACACCAGGTTTTTATGAAGCATAGAAAACAAAATAGAGCGAACTTGTTAGTTTTTGATTTTTAATGAACAACATTAGTAACAAACAACAAACTTACTGTAAATCTAACCATATCAAAAATATTATCAAAAAAACACCGTAATGCCCAGGCTCGTCAGCTACAAAATATATCTGTATCTATCCATCTCTATACATACAGTACGTACACACGGGTGTGTGCTGAAGTCGGGCTGGTACTCAGATTCTTCAGTCAGTGGTAATACTCAAACGTGGGCAAGGGGCGCGAAACACGATCTTTAAAATATGACTCGATGGCAGTGTGTACACTTCTTGATTTATATATTCAATCATAGCTTGGCATACTCTGTATGCACAATGACTTGGTTTTCAAACCAAAGAATATATAGAAGGTGTGCTTTTATCTAAGCCAGCACTCCCCAACCTTTTTTACACCACGGACCGGTTTCATATAAGATATAATCTTACAGACTGGCGGGAGCGGGAGGATTTAATAATATTGCTCACAAACTATGTAAAATTAGGGTTTTTTTAGCTGCAACGAGACGCTCCCACCTAGTGGTGATATGAGACAATAACACCCGAAATATGAGCAGTGAAAACTGCTTTTCTAGTGATCTCTAATTATTTATTATTTCTGTGCAGCCCGGTAATTAATGACCCAAGGACCGGTACCAGTCCGCGGCCCGGTGGTTGGGGACCACTGATCTAATCAACATGTATATATACGAGGGTCTTCAAAAAGTTTCCACACTTTTATATTTTGGTTATAAGCAGTGAGGGTGGAGGAGGAGTAACCGGTCGTGTCTGAGAGACCGAGAGATGCATATAGTCTGGATTTCCACCTTTTTGGACGCTCAAAGAAGCTTTAAGGGGAGGAAGATTTCCATGTGATGATAATGTGAAAGCAGCGCCGCATCAGTGGCTACACACGGCATAAAAAAGTCGGTACGATGCTGGAAAAATGCATTGGAAGGTGACTGTAGAAAAGTGATGGAGTTTGTTTTTGAAATTCTAAATAAATAGAGTTAAAAAACAGTGAGGAAACTTTTTGAAGAACCCTCATATATTCAGCAGTCATTTCATGACTCAGGTGTATTTGGATATGATTAATTAAGGCTCTGTTTTGTATGATATGATTTTGTGCAGCCACGTAAACAATATCAGGATTTGGTCCATGTCCATTTAGCTCTTCATAATATACTGGTGTTAGTTTGAAGCACCTTGCTGCTGACCGGTAATACTGCCCATAATCCCATAACCGAAGGGAAGATACTTTTGTGTTCACGCACCATGTACTCTGAGTATTCGTCCAATCTTGTATTTTAAACAGTGTGGTTGTTGAAATGTAGGGACACTTGATCCTGTTTTTTGCTTTAAAATCTTCTAAAATGTTCCAACAAGGTCACTTCATAAAGTCTTTTTGCATGTGTGATGTTTAAAACCAGACCAGCGTCCACCGGTGAACAGGAACATCATCAAGAACGCAGAACACACCACGTTACATCGTCCACTGATTTACAGTTCTGCTCCGCCTCCGTCACGTCTCATTTTTTAACATATGCATATACAATCCCGGTCCGATTCAGAAGGGCAGAGTATCCATGAAGATCTTCTCCACGATGGGCGGCGGTGGGACGAGGTCCTCCAGCTTCAGGTAGAAGATGCGCTGGAGACCCTGAGTGCACAGAGTCCTGAGCTCGGGCAGTTTCCCCAGCAGTCGGGACAGGTAGTTGGGACGCGATGCTTCTATGGCGCTCGTGATGAAGTGGTCTTTCAGGTTCGTGATCAGGTGGTTCTGGAAATCCTCCACTCGCTTAGGTTCCTTCAGGCCATGACGATCTATAGAGAACAAACCTCATGTTACCTCACGTTCTGATTGTTATATAGTAATCCATCTCACTGACCAAGAACACTGACTTGAACTGGAAACCATTTGATTATTAGTCCACTACCTTAACTGCTGAGTTGCATACATACAGTGTATCACAAAAGTGAGTACACCCCTCACATTTCTGCAGATATTTAAGTATATCTTTTCATGGGACAACACTGACAAAATGACACTTTGACACAATGAAAAGTAGTCTGTGTGCAGCTTATATAACAGTGTAAATTTATTCTTCCCTCAAAATAACTCAATATACAGCCATTAATGTCTAAACCACCGGCAACAAAAGTGAGTACACCCCTAAGAGACTACACCCCTAAATGTCCAAATTGAGCACTGCTTGTCATTTTCCCTCCAAAATGTCATGTGACTCGTTAGTGTTACTAGGTCTCAGGTGTGCATAGGGAGCAGGTGCGTTCAATTTAGTAGTACAGCTCTCACACTCTCTCATACTGGTCACTGAAAGTTCCAACATGGCACCTCATGGCAAAGAACTCTCTGAGGATCTTAAAAGACGAATTGTTGCGCTACATGAAGATGGCCAAGGCTACAAGAAGATTGCCAACACCCTGAAACTGAGCTGCAGCACAGTGGCCAAGATCATCCAGCGTTTTAAAAGAGCAGGGTCCACTCAGAACAGACCTCGCGTCGGTCGTCCAAAGAAGCTGAGTGCACGTGCTCAGCATCACATCCAACTGCTGTCTTTGAAAGATAGGCGCAGGAGTGCTGTCAGCATTGCTGCAGAGATTGAAAAGGTGGGGGGTCAGCCTGTCAGTGCTCAGACCATACGCCGCACACTACATCAAATTGGTCTGCATGGCCGTCACCCCAGAAGGAAGCCTCTTCTGAAGTCTCTACACAAGAAAGCCCGCAAACAGTTTGCTGAAGACATGTCAACAAAGGACATGGATTACTGGAACCATGTCCTATGGTCTGATGAGACCAAGATTAATTTGTTTGGTTCAGATGGTCTCGAGCATGTGTGGCGGCAATCAGGTGAGGAGTACAAAGATAAGTGTGTCATGCCTACAGTCAAGCATGGTGGTGGGAATGCCATGGTCTGGGGCTGCATGAGTGCAGCAGGTGTTGGGGAGTTACATTTCATTGAGGGACACATGAACTCCAATATGTACTGTGAAATACTGAAGCAGAGCATGATCCCCTCCCTCCGGAAACTGGGTCGCAGGGCAGTGTTCCAGCATGATAATGACCCCAAACACACCTCTAAGACGACCACTGCTTTATTGAAGAGGCTGAGGGTAAAGGTGATGGACTGGCCAAGCATGTCTCCAGACCTAAACCCAATAGAACATCTTTGGGGCATCCTCAAGCGGAAGGTGGAGGAGCGCAAAGTCTCGAATATCCGCCAGCTCCGTGATGTCGTCATGGAGGAGTGGAAAAGCATTCCAGTGGCAACCTGTGAAGCTCTGGTAAACTCCATGCCCAGGAGAGTTAAGGCAGTTCTGGGAAATAATGGTGGCCACACAAAATATTGACACTTCAGGAACTTTCACTAAGGGGTGTACTCACTTTTGTTGCCGGTGGTTTAGACATTAATGGCTGTATATTGAGTTATTTTGAGGGAAGAATAAATTTACACTGTTATATAAGCTGCACACAGACTACTTTTCATTGTGTCAAAGTTTCATTTTGTCAGTGTTGTCCCATGAAAAGATATACTTAAATATCTGCAGAAATGTGAGGGGTGTACTCACTTTTGTGATACACTGTATATATATATATATATATATCTACACTATATAAAAAGTAAAAGAAGATAGAAGATATACTTTATTTGTCATATATACATTACAGTTGTACAGTACAATGAAATTCTTTGTTCACATAGCCCAGCTTGTTTAAAAACTGGGGTCAGAGCGCAGGGTCAGCCATCGTATGGCGCCCCTTGAGCAAATAGGGTTAAGGGCCTTTCTCAAGGACCCAACAATGGCTGCATAGCAGAGCCTTGACTTTATTGATTTAATTCACCGGTTAGCAAAAACTTGGGGCCGACCCTTTTTTTTAATTTGATTTTCATTAGCCAGTTTATCCATATTATAGTCGTGGCAGGTCTGGTTCCACCAGGAAACACTGGGCACAGGGCAGGAACACCATAATCAGGGGGCAGGTCCATCACAGGGCTTCAAGTCCCAAACCTCTAGACCTAAGCCGTGTGGTGGGCTAGTGTAATGAATGTGGCTGAAACACCTAAACTCAATCACAAGAGTTCATAGGCATTTAATAGGAAACGGTTCCTACATAACGTTGGCATGTCCATTGAAGTTGCTTTTGAGGGTTGACAGGAGCTTACACTATGTAGCCCCAAACACAGCAGGATTTAATGCGCTGACACATTGACCTCGTCACCAGTATTTAAATGATCTGTAATTTGAACCACAGCAGCTCTTCTGTTGGTTTGTACCAGATGCCGGAGCTGTTCTGTCCTTTGGCATCAAACGAGTCTTTGCCGTCCAACAACCTGTACTCACCACGGCTGCCTGCGAGACCCCTCGCTGTTTTGGAAATACTTTAACCCCACCGTTTGTACATTTGTCACAGCTTTCGACACTCGAATCTGCAGCTTTCAACACCCGAACTAGATCTCCCATCGACCCGACATTTATTAAATCCCTGACAATCATATGTACATTTGTTATAAAATACGCATCGCCATGCACATTTTTGAAAGGTGGTCCTAATGTTTTGCTCATCAATGTACACCTACAGTGAACAGTCACTAAACCTACCTGTAATGATGACGAGTGCAGCGAGACAGGAGAACGACGCCACGTCCAGGTTCATGCGATGTAAATTTTGAGAAAACTCGATGATGGAGTCGATCCACTCGCCGAACGCCCGCACGCACTGCAGGCGATGGAGAACCACGCCGTTGCAGAAGATCAGCTTGTTTGTCTCCGGGTTCGATCTTGGAACAAGATGGGAGAAGTTCTCTGTTAGGATTGATTAGCTGCAGTGCTGGAATTGTAATGATCTGCATTACAGCAACGTCAGTTATTAATTTGGTTTTATAATATCATTTAACTTTGTGTCACGTATTCCAAATTCCTGATCAGCAAAGCCGAGCACTCTACTACGTCCATATAAACAGGGTTAGTGGCACGGACCACATGTGCTAGCCTTCGCTCCCCTGTCGCTGGTTTACCACTGTTCCTTCCTTGGACCACTTTTGATAGACACTGACCCCTGCAAACTGGGAACACCCCACAAGAGCTGCAGTTTTGGAGATGCTCTGACCCAGTCGTCTAGCCATCACAATTTGGCCCTCGTCAGACTCCCTTAGATCCTCATTTTTCCTGCTTCTAACGTCAACTTTGAGGATAAAATGTTCACCTGCTGCCTAATATATTCTAACAGGTGCCGTGATAATGAGATAATCAGTGTTATTCACTTCACCTGTTAGTGGTCATAATGTTATGCCTTGTCGGTGTGTATAATGTTTTGTCATGGTCTTACAGGCTGCCTGTAAATGAACCGGAATGGCTTTTTTTTTGACTAAATGGTCACAAATTCGGTCACTTCAAAGTGAGAAACGCTGTCAGAAGACCGGCTGCTGTTATAGCTGAGAAGATCACATAGAGGTTGCTCTATTTTAATACCATGGTCAGGTGTCCAAATTCCTGTGGCCATATAGCGTGCACGTATCCTACAAGTGTATGTAAACTTCCAGTAAATATTACAGTTAGCTACCTGTAAGCCAGCCGCAGTATGAAGAGCTCGACAAAGGCCGACTCGAGGAGCAAGTCCTGGTCCTCCTTACAGAAGGCGGCGAACGCTGGGATGCTCTCTGCCCATTTTCTTATCACGGTCATGGAACCTGTCAGCAGGTCGTAAAACTGCTGGACACTATTAGCGTCCTCCTTCTTGGACACGAGCGCCACAGTCTCCTGGTACTAAATGGAAAGAAAACGATAAGCAAAAGACCAAACGAACACACACACACACGTTGTCTTGAACAGATCACAATGCTAGGCTAACCTGTGAATAGTCGAGCTTCGTGTTGACTGGGTCCGAGTCTTTGTGAGAGTTCACGAGCGAGGCGATGATGTTCGCTGGAGAGACGGCGGACGCCAGATCCTGAACTGGTTTGGGTTTAGAAGGCAGGCGACCTCTTCTGCCCTTCAGACTGTCCGTTCTCACCACTGGACAGACGCAAGAACGACACAGGAATTATAGTTTAGCGATAAAATAATGACAACTGCTAATACATCAGCATTAAAACACCATGTTTATGTGAAATAATTATATTGATCTAGATGTTATGTCTGTGGAAGGTCATTTGTTGGGCTTTTCTCACCTTCTTTGACCATCCCAACTGCTAAGCACTTCTGATAGCGGCAGAACTGGCACCTGTTCCGTCGCCGCTTGTCCACCGGACAGTCTTTATTGGCTAGGCACACGTACTTGGCGTTTTTCTGCACTGTGCGCTAAAATACACAAACAGCCACTCATTAAAATGCTGATAACACAACCCCTCTACTTCTGAAACTGCCCCCTTGAAAAAGATCTGCAGTGGTAGATGAGTGGTTATGGTACTGGACTAGTAATCAGAAGGTTGCTGATTCAAACCCCACCATTGCCAAGGTACCTTTGTTAGGGCCCGCAATTGCTGTAATTGTATTCAGTCACGATTGCCGGTTCAAGCCTCTCCACCACCAAGTTGGCACTGATGGCTCCTGAGCAAGGCTCTTATCCCTTAATGCTTAAACTGTATTCAGTTATAATTGTAAGTCGCTTTAAAAGGATAAAAGCATCTGCTAAATGCCGGAAATGTAAATTTAGATCAGTGTATCAACACACGTTTGTTTACATCACATTTCCTTTACAAGAGACTTGATTGACATTGCTGGAGAGCTCAGACCATCAGCTTGTCAGTTACTTTGAATGCATCATGGAAAAAAAATCACTTTTTTAACTGCACCAAAGACGTCAATGATCGGCTCAAGAGAGGAATCTCTCCTTCCTTAAGATCTGGACCAGTTTTGCTCTTTTGGATTCCCGTCTTCTGAAGCTACAGCATCTTTGGAGATAGACCTACCATCCTCATCACTTAGACACCCCTACTTATTAGTGTAAATCATCCAAAAACACTTTAACTCACCTTAAAGAAGCCTTTGCAGCCCTCACACGTACGCACTCCGTAGTGCTGGCAGGAGGCATTGTCCCCGCACACCGCACAGCACCCTTCACTTCCTGTGGGACTCTTGGCTTTGGGAGACAGCTGATTATCCATCAGGACCGAACTGTCCCTACTGAGAGTGCTGTAACTGCTTTGATGGCTGTGAGAGAATGGATCCTGATCGTACATCTGAGCCTGCATCTGTCCCAGAGGAGACATGTCCCCGCCCGGAAGAGGCCCAAAAGTAAAGTAGGAAGAGGACTGAGGTAAAGGCGTTTTCTCTGAGCCCCAGCAGCCAGCGTCTGGAGAGCAGGAACCAAACGTTTCGTCCCAGGAATGGACAGACTGGTAACCCGGTGTGGAGGGTGAAGGAGCCGAGACCGGGCTCCCGTAACAGTTCGAACCGGACATCGCATCGTCCATGTAGGTCAGGGTGAACGTGCCTGGGTAACAGCTGTAAACCGGAACATCGTCCATCCTCAAGCCGTCGTGGCCCGACGCGGCGCCGGTGAAGGGCGGCGTGCTCGCGGTTACAGAAGCAAGCTGACACGAATGGGTGTCGAATTCGCCGGCGTAACCTCCCACCAGCGAGGTGATGCTCGGCAGGGAGGAGGTGGAGATCTGCTCTCGTGTCTCGCTCATGTCCACGGCCAACCTGGAGGTGAAGTCAGGGTTCAGAAAGTCTGAGCTAAACAGCATGCTCTCATAAGGCTGGACTCCATATTTGCTTTGAACACAGGTCATTTCTGTGGGGCAGAACCACAACAGTTGCTTTTTAATATAGATGTAAGGTTTTATCCAGAGCTCAACACAAGTTGTGTCTAGAAACTCAATTTTAAAATCAAAATACTACCGATCCGAGCAAAATTTCTGTAGGATGAATGGACAACGTTGCTCTTGATTGCCGTAAATTTGAGCAGAGACGTCAAGCACCACAGAGATGTTACTAATCACGCAGACAAAGGAAATGTCCAGCCGACTTGACTATGGACAGCATGTCAACTGACATAATGGAACATTTTACACCATACAGTTAATGTTACGTAACTGATTGTTCACTTTCAGACCCAGCATACTTTTAAAATATGTACAATAAACATTTTTATACTATGTGTTTTATTCTTCAGTTACAGAAAAACAATCAATAACTAACTGTACATACTAAACGTACAGATGTACCTTTGGGAACACCGCTTCACTGATTTGTCATAATACTGTAACAAGAAACGGTCATTTTTAAGGTGGACTACATGCGCTGTGAGATCTTAAATCCACACAGACAACTTTAAAGCACTTTACTGATGTGTCGGCCCATTTAAAAGTCCCACTTTGCATTTTAACCCACAGTGGAAATAAAATATCTGGCAGTCACCTAACTTGGGCTGGGTTCGATTCCCAAGTAGAGCAGCCTGGGTCCAATTTGTGTGAAATTTGCACATGTCCATGTGGGTTTCTTTCGGGTGCTCCGGTTTCTTATTTATTCATTTATTAGGATTTTTAACGTCATGTTTTACACTTTGGTTACATTCATGACAGAAACGATAGTTACTCATTAAACAAGATTGATCAGTTCACAAGTGTTAATTTCAAACACACTCATGGACAATTCACCTCACGAGGAGAACATGCAAACTCCACACAGAAAAGACCCAGACCACTCCACCTGGGGATCGAACCCAGGACCTTCTTGCTGTGCGGTGACAGTGCCGAGCCACCGTGCCACCCTGCTCCGTTTTCCTCCCACAGTCCAAAGACATGCAGTCAGGTTAACTGGAGATACTAAATTGGATGTGCCGGTGACATTAAACTTGAACTGATTAATCATGGGTAACCGGTTACTACCAGTTCAAAATCTTCACCTGCTTAAATTCTTACAAGCAGTAGGACTTGCAAACAACACCCTAATCCCTATGAAGTCTCTCCATGAGTTTTTGAAGATGGACCCTTTTATTCAGCCTTGATAACAGCCATAGCAGCTGACATGGTGTTAAGAATCAACCAACCAACCAAACTACCTGTCCTTTTATAAATGGAACCAAACCAAAAATTGTCGCCTAACTTTATGTTTCAGAGAACAGTTTGGAATACAGTATATAAAGCCCTTCGTCTTCCTGATTTAGAGCAGGCACTACAGAGAGCCTGGACAGCGGTCCCCCAGCGCGATGCCTATTTATACGACGACCGCCTGAGTGTGTATAACTTTAGATGAAACTCTAGAAGCACTTTTCAGACATGCATCCGTGCTGTAGGAAACATGAATGAGAGAGCACAAATATCCAACGTACCAACACGGCGAGAGAAAGAGGAACATTCCGATTTAAATTTGGGTCTTTGCGATCATTCCGTTTCCATTTGGCCATCTGTCCTTTATGCCAGATGCCATCTACTGCGATTTTGAATATCAAAACTTGAACACAATGCCCTCTGTGAGGTGCGACTGACGGTTCGCAGTGCAGTGAGTAACGCGGATGTGTGCACGAGTGTGGCATAGAGGAGGTCTATTTAAAGCTCTCTGTCCAAGCGGGGTGCTGGAAGACCTCGACCCTGAAGGGATTATCACTCTTCTTTTCTTTCCAACGCACCGACAACATCTTGTTAAGGCCTTGGTGAATGATTTGTGAAAACAGACCGGTGTGTGCTGTGGCTACGATTGTTTTACATTACTGAACACAACTGAACTGTACTGTCTAGTATTTTACTTATTTTAATTGACTTTCCAATCAGGCTTGATTGGTTGAATTGGTTTAAGTACATTCCAAAAACAAAATATATATATATTTTTTTTCCATTTTCCTTAAAAGTCGACTATAAACTTGGGTAAAAACACTCAAATCCCAAGACTGCCATCACACTCATCTCTCTAACAAGTTTGTTCACACTCTTCTCCGGCTGCACCCGTCACCACGGTGGCTCATTCTGGCCCGTATACCAGACTTGGCATGGTTTCTCGCCGGATGCCCTTCCTGGGGCTACCCTCCGTATTTTATCTGGACTTATAAGTGCATTCCTAATAGCTTGGCCTCAGACATAGCCAATCAATTCTGTGTAGAGACGGCTAGGATTCAAACCCCAGATCTCTGAGGTAGTTTACTGATGCACCACATGAGTGGCCTACAATGTCTGACTATGTATTTTAATTTACCTTTTATTTCTAAGAGGAATATGCATAACTAGGATACACAAGATGCAAGTACTCTTAAGGGTACCAACCCAAAAAGCTATAGTTTAGTACTTTGGATAGATTAGGACCAACTGTGTAAGAAGGCATGCTTAGTACCTTTGCTCGTCACTAGAATGGTGCAGCTTGTGTATGTATTTTTCATATATAAGTTAACATTTAGAGTTTAAACTGACATGTATCTGAGGTCAAACATCCAAAGTTAACTAAAGGATTATTATTATTTCTATTAATATTATTTAATCTGTTTTTAATAAATATACTGACTTTGTTTTGCTGTTTGCAAGTTCTACACATTAAAACATTGCTGTTCTTATAGTTACAGAACTGATCCGTAATGTTTGTATTCTGCATGGTAATGCATGGTAAAACTATGGTACAACATTACAATGATACTAAAGTACACTGTGAGTCAAAGTAGGGACCTTAAAGTTTTAATGTTTAAGCTTTAACACGAACCTTGTTTGTAACTTGCAACTGCAAAAACAGGTAACTGATGTTGAATTTGGTCACGTATGACATTTTATTGTGCACAGTTAAAGTTGTCATGTATTGTTAATAGCTTCATGCTTAAGCTGTGCTGAGCAGTATAATTTATATTATAATAAGTTATGGGCAAAGTACAGAGGTTCTTTTCTGACTCTCAGTGTAATATCATGGTTCAGATTTTAATAATCATATTTATCTCAAAGTATTAAAGATCGAGTTGCATAGTGCACTGCTTGTTTGGTTTCAGCACCATTTCTGTCCAGTAGTGCAACAGGTTCATCCAAGCAAACGAGAGAATAAATCAGAACAGTTGTGCTCAAAATGTGCTACAAGTACCAGTATGATTTACTTCTGCCAGAACTATACAAAAACTATACAAAAATCTCACATTAGCAGTATAACATGGATAAATGGAACATCTATCCATCTATACAGTCTATCTATCCATCTGTCTATCTATATCCACCACTCATGCATACATACTATATATAAATCATATATTGTACAACACCTGTACATATTGGACTTTTGTACATCTGTACATTAATAGCCTCAAACTATAATCTGTATATATTGAACAGATGGTGCTAGTATATGTAGGTATACTATATATATGTATATTTTCATATACCCCCATGTTATCCTTCCTATTCTCTCCATTTCTCTTGTGTTATGTTTGCTTATTTGCGCAGTTCCCAAGCCTCCCAAAACATATGTTTGACAAATGTTGACAAATAAACTTGTAACTTGGATTAAATGTGTATTACTGCTGTGAGGGACTGTGCACCTAAGATGCTCGCTCACCTTTCACACGTGTGTTAAAGTGATTCGATTTGAGTTCGTTTAGCAATTGGTGTTAATCTGAGCAACAGAACAGTCGAGTGATCCTGCAAATCTAAGAAAAAGACCCAAATGCACTGCGCAAAAATGTGTTCTGTTGACATTTTATGCATTTCTGTTTATACAGAGATCGGTGGCTGTTCCACTGATCCATGCACCGGCTCATTCGCACAATAAAACGTCAAAAAATGCATCAAAACACCCGAATAAAATCACAACCTACCTGCTTATGCGGACTAGTTCTGCACAGCGCTCAGTAAGGTGCGTATTCCGAGTGCGGCTCGTGCATCACCGCTCGCGCTCGCTCGATGTCTCGTGCTGCAGCGCCCTGACGTTTGGAGCCGCACTGGCTCTCTGCGCTCGCATTTATCCGCGCGCCGGTGTGCGCGTGTTGTTGTTGCCGTGATGTCACCGCTCCGGGGCCTCCTATTGGCTTTCCACTGGCGCTGCACGCTCGCGCAGAGGCGGCGGGGGGCGGGGGGGGCGGAGCTCTTCGGTTTTCTCCTTCATTCCGGCGGCCGACCAATCGGGTGCGCGTGAGACCCGGCGCTGTGACGCACGCGCGGGATTCCATTGACGCAACGACAACAAGAGCCGAGCGTCTGTCGCGCTAAATATAGCGGCGGCGGCGGCGCGCGCGCGCACGCGGGGACGGCGGGGATCAGAGCCCGTGAATCCGGTTAAAAATAGTCGAAGGAAAAGAAAAAAGGTGTTAAAAATAAAGAGAGATGAAAGGATGTGCGGTGTGAAAATCCCTTCACAGCACCTACTCATGGTGTTTACGAGTTCCCCGGGCTGAGGGGTCTGTTTACAACCCCAAATCAGAAACAGTTGGGACGGTATGGAAAACACTGTGTTCCTTACATTGACTTTGACTTTTATTTGATGTCAGACAGGATGAACCTGAGATGTTTCATCTTTTATCTGCTCAACTTCATTCCATTCATTAATAAACATCCACTCCTGCATTTCAGACCTGCAACACATTCCAAACAAAGTTGGGACAGTAAAGCATTTACCACTCTGTAATGCTGCCGTTCCTTTTCACCACACTTAAAAGATGTTTTGGCACCGAGGAGACCAAGTGATTTAGTGTTTCAGCTTTTATTTTGTCTCGTTCTTCCTGCAAACTCTTTTCAAAATTCTCCACACGTCCTCGATTGGGGACGGGTCAGGACTGCAGGCAGGTCGGTCCGGTACCCGCACCCTCTTCTTCCTCAGCCACGCCTTTGTAATGTGTGCAGCAGGTGGTTTTGCATCGTCTTGTTGAAAAATGCCGGACGTCCCTGGAAAAGACGACGTCTTGAAGGCAGCACATGTTGCTCTAAGATCTCAATGTACAACCCCAAATCAGAAAAAGTTGGGACAGTATGGAAAATACAAATAATAAAAAACACAGAGTTTCTTACATTGACTTGGACTTTTATTTGATGTCAGACAGGATGAACCTGAGATATTTCATGTTTTATCTGCTCAACTTCATTTCATTTATTATTAAACATCCATTCCTGCAGTTGGGACAGTAAAGCATTTACCACTTTTATTTTGTCCCGTTCTTCCTGCAAACACGTCTTAAGACGTGCAACAGTACGGGGTCGTCGTTGTCGCATTTTTCATTTCAAAATTTGTCAAAATGCGTCGACTTCTCTGGGCTCGGAGGCATCTAGGATGGACCATCACACAGTGCAAACATGTATTGTGGTCAAATGAATCAGCAATTCCAGGTCTTTTTTGGAAAAAATGGAGACAAAAAGGACCATCCAGACTGTTATCAGCAACATGAGTCCAAAAGCCAGAGCATGTCATGGTATGGGGGTGTGTCAGTGCCAGGATCTTTTATGGTATGGGGCTGTGTCAACAAGACGATGCAAAACCACCTGCTGCACACATTACAAAGGCGTGGCTGCGGAAGAAGAGGGTACGAGTACCGGACTGGCCTGCCTGCAGTCCTGGCCCGTCCCCAATAGAGATCGTGTGGAGAATTTTGAAACGAAAAATGCGTCAACGACCCGGTACTGTTGCACATCTTAAGCCGTGTTTGCAGGAAGAGCGGGACAAAATAAAAGGAACGGCAACATTACAAAGTGGTAAATGCTTTACTGTCCCAACTTTTTTTGGAATGTGTTGCAGGCCTGAAATGCAGGAATGGATGTTTATTAATAAATGAAATGAAGTTGAGCAGATAAAACATGAAGGTGTTGAAACATGGATATCTTCTTATACCAGAAGACAGAATCAATTCATTATGTTAGAATTGAAAACATGCAGGTTGTGTATTTAATCTTTTTTTTTTTTTTCAGTTCAACTGCTTGCTGATCCTGTTGGTGTTATGTACAAAAATGTATCATAATATTTACTAAATATAAGTGTTTGACTTTATTGTTTACAAATCAAAACACCCACAAATCAGGAACATCTTTCTTGTACACACATCAGTCTACAGTCTAGTAGGTAGGGCAGTTGTAGCCTAGTGGTTAAGGTACTGGATTAGTATTCAGGAGGTCGCTGGTTCAAGCCCCACCACTGCTAGGTTTCTGCTGTTGGGCCCTTGAGCAAGGCCCTAAACCCTCAATTGCTTAGACAGTATACTGTCACAGTACTGTAAGTCGCTTTGGATAAAAGCATCTGCTAAATGCTTAAAATGTAAATGTAGTCTGTCTATTACTGTCAGCACTGTACTGACACATGGTACTGTGTGTTGTTTTGGTATGACTGTATCAGGTGCAGCAGTGTTGTTCGGAACACACTTGTTATCTCTGGATCTATTTTCTTTTTGGTTGGAGCTCTATTCTCCCATCAGCTTTGACATTAAAATGAGAAATTCCAACAACATCGCTGCATCTAAGACTCTCATAACAGTGCAACACACTTCAAGAAGTGTACTATTAGGGTTCATTTTGATTGAGAAAAGGAGGACAGCGGGTTGCCAACGTACCGAGTAACAGACTACTGATGGTAATTACGAGGGTTCTTCAAAAAGTTTCCTTACTTTTTTAAACTCTATTTATTAAGAATTTCAAAAACAAATCACATCACTTTTCTACAGAGTCACCTTCCGATGCATTTTTCTCAGCGTCGTACCAACTTTTTAATGTTTTTGGTTGAGCGCGTAGCCACTGATGTAGCGCTGCTGTCACATCATCATCACATGAACATCTTTTTCTTATTAAAGCTTCTTTGAGTGTCCAAAAAGGTGGAAATCAGATGGAGCTAAATCCGGACTATAAGCGTCTCTGAGTCTCTCAGATACGACCGATTACTCCTCCCTCCCTCACCGTTTATAACCAAAATATAAAAGTGAGGAAACTTTTAAAAGATCCCTCATATATACCCACAAAGTGCATCTATACAGTAGGTGTAGCTCATAAAACGACAATCCATGTCTTAATAGTGCTCAGATATATTGTTGTAATATATTGGTGTAATAATCATCACTACCCTTGTGTTTCCTCCAGAGTTGCACACTGCGTGAGTAAGCCAGCCTGTTGAAAGAAAGAGGTTGAAAGAAGGAGCTATTAACAGACCAGTGCTGAGTCAATAATAGTCTCCCATCACCTCCTCTGCATATTAGTTTCCATATACTTGCTTTTTTTCTGTCAGCCACATAATCCAGACCCTCGCTGTGCCATTCCCACAGCCGGCACATTCAAATAACGCCTACGTTCGCTTGCTGTAAACCATGCACCGATCTGCTGATGGACAATTCGACCTTGTGAATGCTTGTTGCTCCTTCTAGCTCACTTAAAGGAAGCACGGTGGCTCGGTGGGTAGCACTGTTGTCTCACAGTGAGAAGGTCTTGGGTTCTGGGTCCTTTCTATCCAAAAGTGAGGTGAACTGGAGATACAAAATTGGCCTTGACTGTGTTTGATATTGAACTTGAACTGATGAATCATGGGTAACTGTATTTATCTGTCCTGTCATGAATGGAACCAAAGTAAAAAACATCACCTTCAAATCCTAATAAATAGCTACACAGGCTAGTATTCACTCATTGCTTAGAAGATTATGATCAAGGGTCTGTCTGAAAACCTAGTGAGCTGCCTTGCTGCCTACTGCCTACCTGATCAGCTGCCTCAGTAGAGAGGATTCTAATAAAAGAGATTACATATTACATCACTGCAGTTTTAGCTTACTAAGCTAACACAGTTAGCCTCAGGCCATTTAAACCAATAAGCTGAGGCGGCATGACCCGCTAGCACGCCAGCTAACGTCTCCCTCTGTGTACCGAAAATGGTTAAACCGTCCCTGATGAGCCCAAATTACACAAAGACACTTGTGTAATTACACCTTTATACAGATTAAACATCAGTGAGAATTAATTTTATAGGGCAGTTGTAGCCTAGTGGTTAAGGTACTGGATTAGTAATCAGAAGGTGGCTGGTTCAAACCCCACCACTGCCGGGTTGCTGCTATTGGGCCCTTGAGCAAGGCCCTTAACCCTCAATTGCTCAGACTGTATACTGTCACAATACTGTAAGTCGCTTTGGATAAATGTGTCTGCTAAATGCCGAAATTTGAAAAGAACTCCGTTGGTTGCTCTGCATTCATCCATCATATTTGTCATTTTTTCTAAGGAGAGTCGTGCCGCACTGGATTGCCTTCAGTGCTGAGGAGGCTATCTAGGGTTAGAATTTAGACACGCCCTCTTCTCAGGAGTGTAGGGTGACGTAAATGCGTCTATGTAGAGAGATTTCTAGGTTTTCGAACAGACCCCAAATGTGTTCCAGGAACCACTAAGAGGCTCCACTATGAATTAGAAGCTTGAAGTTTTTGTCCATAGCTTGTTTGTATTTATAAATACTACGGGACTTGAGCTTGAGGAAGCATGTAGGACTAAGACTAGAATGTAGGACTATTGATGGATGGATTTCTTTGCTGCTGTTATTCCGTCTGTTATTCCCATGAGCACTGAAAGCTTCCACCTCCACCTCCTTTACCTGCACTGCGATCGTAAACCGTCTTTTCTTTCATCATCACGACCACTCATTTTGGCAGCACGTTCCACTGTGAACAGCTCAGTGATGGTAAATTCTCCACATAGCTGGTACCAGAGCTCTGCCCACTTCCGCCCGTCTTGCGCATGTGCAGCCTCCCCTGAGCTCTCACCACGTTTCAGTCAGAGTGGAGGAAAGGAAGTCGAGTAACCACCACGGTGACGTAGATCAGATTTCTAGTTCATTTGGACTGTTGCGTAGAAGGAATCCTAGAAATGGGGAAGCCCAGCAGATTACAGTGTGAGGACTGGGCCTTACTCACCTCGAGTTGTGGGAAATGACGCAGCACTTTTCCTTTACCGGTGTGTTACACACCACTGGACATACTTTTACCACACACACTGAAATCAATGTGTACACACCAGCAGGCAGAAGTCAAAAAAGGTTGAGAATAAGGTTACGTCCTTAAATGAGAAGAAAACCAAATGTGGCCAAAAATGTCTATACAAAGATTAGGCATAACATTATGACCACTGATTATCTCTTCATCATGGCACCTGTTAGTGGGGGGGGGGGGGGGGGGGGTATATTAGGCAGCAAGTGAACATTTTATCCTCAAAGTTGATGTTAGAAGCAGGAAAAATAGGCGAGCGTGAGGATTTGAGCGAGTTTGACGACTGGGTCAGAGCATCTCCAAAACTGTGGACCGATCTAACAGACGAGCTCCTGTAGCTCAGATTGCTGAAGAAGTTCATGCTGGTTCTTATAGAAAGGTGTCAGAATACACAGAGCAATACAGTTTGTTGCGTATGGAGCTGCATAGCCGCACAGTCAGTTAGTAATGTGGTCGTAATGTTATGCCAGATCGGTGTATAAGATTTTACCCTATATTTATTAGAAAATTTTACCACAATTTTACCAGAATTGTTTAAACATTTGCATTTCACTGTACATGTTACAGGTCAGCTGGTAATGTACTGTGCTAGTGATCAGAAGGTTGCCAGGTCAAGCCCACCATTGCCAAGTTGCCACCGTTGGGCCCCTGAGCAAGGCCCTCAACCCTTAAGTGCTTAAACTGTATTCAGTCATAATTGTAAGTCACTTTAAATAAAAGAATCGTGAGGCTTGTTGTACATTTCGTATCACATAAAGATTCATTTTTGGATGATTTTAGCACAACAGGCTTTTTGTTTTGGGATGAATGGGGTAAATTCCCACAGACACACTCAAAAATCCTTGTGAAAAGCCTTCCCTGATGAACCTGAAGAGAGAGAACGCCAGAAACAACGGCATATCAATGCTCTTGTTTTCGTTTTCTACATGATCAGATGTTGACATATTTTTGGCCATAAGCAGCTTAAATCATTTTATATGGGAATAAAGAATTAACTCTGAATTCTGCAAGTTAAAAAACAGACCTCTGGTGGGTTTTACATTTATATTAGTGATAAAGTTTATGCTTTCAGTTACTGATAATTAGTCGAATCTAGTCTGACACATCTACTATATTTACTGTTTTATTACTGTTCAACAGAGATTAGTTTTAAACTCAGAACTCCTCATAAAATCTCTAAATGATCCTTGATGCTATTAAACGACTTTTATTTTATTTATTGTAATTAAAAAAGCATTGATATTGATATATAAATATAACATTTTGGACTGAATTATCATTTCAGAAGTTAATAGTTCATGACTTGTTTTTTTTAAAGAAGTTAATAACAAGTTTAATACATGAAGTTCATCGTTGGATAACCGGGTTAAAGGGTTGTTTGTTGTTTTGAAATCTTTTCATCTTTATCTTTTTAAAGCTTACATTTTACAGACAGGAAGACGTGGGCTGCTAGCAGAACTGGTTATTTGCACTTTTGACTTTTCCATCCCAACAAATGTATGAAGCCTCAGCTGTTCAGAGATTTTATTTTGTGGGTTAAAGTGATGTGGTTCAACAGTTTTATTTAAATATACAGTAAATGATCATCTATTTTAGTATATCTATCATCTACAGCTATATTTATACTATATTTATAGGCATTTTACAAATAAAAGAAAAAAAAACCTTTAAGTTACAAATACATTATAAAAAGGTTTTAAAACCACTTTTAGTTATTGCTGCCATTAAAAGGCATTTAATTCAGACTTAAACTTTTGTAGTTGTTTATTTGTTGTTTACTAACGCTCTTGTTTATTAAGACCTAACCTGATCTAGCCTGAAATATCTGAATCAGTAATTCTGTAATGCAGAAACATGAATGTAGCAAGGACACTCCACAAATCTAATTCTTTTTATACATTCATGTGTGAAGTTCTCCAGGTCCTGATGTAGCAAAGCACCCCACACCATCACATTAACACTGCAGCGTCTGATTCTTGATGCGTTCTTATAGTAAAATGCTGTATTTGCTTTTTGTCCCAGAATTTTCTACTTTATCTGTTTATAGAACATCTGATCAACAAATGATCCGGAGGACATTTAGGTGTGTTTGGTTTATTTTCTTCCCCTTTTTATAAACAAGCGCTGTGTTTTTAGTTAGCTCAGGTTCTTTCCGTTTTTAAGCACCTATGATTCTTACTTGTGAACCTTTTAACAACTTTTCCTTTCTCAGCTCTTTGGGAATTTTCTTTATTTTGCTATAGTGGTCCTGTAGAAACTTTTAGGCTTTTTAAGCTTTTAATGATGAGGTTTAAGATAAGTGACATTTATTTTCAATAGGGCTGCTGAAAACAAGTCTGTGTTCAATTAGCTAAACTTGCTTTCCAATTAAATTGGCTGAACTGGTCAACTGAGTAACCAACAAGGCAGTTACTTTATCACAAGGGGGTTTTGGGCGTTGAATAACTTTGTTCCTTAAATAAAATTCGAACAAGTTCGGTGCTTGTTTGCACTATTTTTAAGTTGCTACTGTTGGGCCCCTGAGCAAGGCCCTTAACTCTTAATTGCTTGCTTTGGATCAATAAAGTATTTGTCTGTCTGTCTGTCTGCCTGCCTGTCTGTATCTGTCTGTCTCTATCTATCTGTCTGTCTGTCTGTCTATCAGTCTCTATCTATCTATCTATCTATCTATCTATCTATCTATCTATCTATCTATCTATCTATCTGTCTGTCTGTCTGTCTGTCTATCTGTCTGTATCTGTCTGTCTATCAGTCTCTATCTATCTATCTATCTATCTATCTATCTATCTGTCTATCTATCTATCTATCTATCTATCTATCTATCTATCTATCTATCTATCTATCTATCTATCTATCTATCTATATGTATGTTCTACATTTATACCACAGCGCCCCCTGCTGGCGACTACTTGGTACTTTAGTGACTAGAACTGGCTCCGATTTTCTTTTTATATCCCCAAATGCGCAATAAATAACTGCAATTACAAACTATTAAACAGCCTGAAATGTTTTTTAAATTCCTTTACTTATATGCGTTTATGTTCAACAAAAGTTTAAATGTTACATGTCCAACAAAGTTAGCTTAGGCATCTAGCATTGTAGTTATTCCACCACACAGTAATAGGTCTTCGGACATAAAATAAAGCGTATAATGAGCACAAATCTCTAATCTTTCTTTTGAAACGTTCATTAAATAAAATACAAAAATAAAGTTTATATATGCCGCATATTGTGCGAATTCCATTTTCCTCAGCGTGGGATCAGTGCGCCATCAAGCGGCAGAGACAAGAACTGACCTCACAAACTAATATAAAATTACCAAATATACCAAATATAAAATTACGGCACAATTTTACATTTTGGACTTATTTTATACTTATTTAAACAAATTCTAAACAAACAGACACGGACGTTTGTATATTTAAATGTTCGTTGATTAAAGGGTCGTGAGTAGACTGTTTTTAAAATGTGTTGTAGTTCTTTTCAAGCTCCAGTTGTAATGTTCAATTAAGACCACAAGAGGGCGCCTATAATCCGACCTGTAATCTGCTTCTCAATAGTCCACATGGTGTTTTTTGCTCTCTTACTTCAACCAGCCTTGTGCTTTGGTCTGCCATTAACTATGTCTACGGTTTATATGACTTTTACATCGTTCTTATATTGATTTCCACTAGTCTGGCACCACCTGGCTCACACAACCTAGACAAGGTGCCAGTCCATCGTAGGGCAATGCACATTCACACATTCACTTGTGTGCTATTATTTTAGAGCACACGATTTACCTTTAAATGCTAGAACGCCAAGAGTACAGAATAGAAACCCATGCAGACCCTGGAAAACATTTAAAACCTGGTCCCCGAATGCATATTGCTGTGTGGCACTCACTGTACCCCCGGCATTAATACAAAACTGGTCCACCTTTAACAGTTTCCACTGTTTTGCATCAATTTAGCCACAAAAGACAAGTTAATGAACTGTAGTTTGTTATTTTAGAGAACTGTACGCTTCATGTTGAACACTATTTGTGGGGTGCTCGGATGGCACAGTGATCTAATAAGCTAGTCCAGATATAGCTGAGATCTTGAGCTCTCGAGTTCTAATCTGAGCTCCGCTATCATCTGGCTGGTCGGCTGTGTCTGAAGGTGGGACGGCCGAAGGGATTCCTAGTCGTTGTCTCTGCTGGCTGGTCGATGGAGCCTGCACAGAGACGGAGGATGATGGAGATCAGTGTATTGTCCCCCGTGACTTTCCATGTGTAATACTGATCCCTGTGTGAAGAAGCGAATGGCTGCTAAGTGTTAGGAAGTAAGTCAACTCCATATTAATGCCCGTTTTTTTGGAACAGTATGTCCGACCAGCTCATGGTCTGGTGTCCACATAGTTTTATCCAGCTAATAAATAATTACTAATATTAAGACTTAAATATTATAAATATTTGCACCAATGGTGAGAGTGAAGTGTGAATTCTTTTAACACTTTTAACCCTGAGATGTTTGGAGAGGGTTTGGCATCCATGGCACACAGAGGCGCCACATTATTGTTTCAGGTTTCTGGTAGAAGCTTTTGTTAAGAGCGCCTACACTTACATTCCCTACCCACTCATACTGGCTCTCTCTCTCTCTCTCTCTCTCTCTCTCTCTCTCACTTTCTCTCTCACTTCATTCACTTCTTCCCATGTTCCTCCAGCTCCTCCAGAATAAATATTTCCATCATATAACATTTGGGCTGCAGAGCTGGAAGTCAGTCTTCATTTCAATTTTAAACTCAAAACACGTTGTTTTCTTTTTTGACTTGTTTTGGACACAGTTAGATTTTCCGTATCTCAGCCATTGGTCTCCTACTACACTGTTTTGGTCAAAACAAACTGTTTTTACACACACACACACACACACACACACACACACACACACACTAATCATCTGTTACATAACTAAAAACTTAATTAACTGTGCCCATTAGATTTATCCAATATAAAGTGAACACGCCCATGAGTCGTTTATTTTTAACTTACTGGCATTTGTTATTTGCAGAAAAATCTTCTAATCGAATTAAGTGACTTCATACAAAGTCAAATTTTACTTAAAAAAAAGTTCATTTATCTTTTAAATGCAGCACAGCACTCTCACACTGAGGGAATAACATGCTGGTTTATACTGAGGTTACAAGCTACACTTTAATATAGTTCTTTTAAACCTATAGATGACAGTTTCTTTATAATCATTACAAATACATAAAAAAAAAAAGTTGGGACAAAAGCTTAAATGCAACTACAACCGAAAGCGGGGATTTATGACAGACTATTATTTAATAAGGTTTTTAATTAAAACATTTTAAAGAAGAAACATTTAATAGTTTACCTTAACATTAATTCATTGTCTGTTTTACCACCGCTTAATCCTGGTCAGGGTCACAGTAGGTCTGATTACTTACAGCACACACTTTTTTTTCTATTTTATTGATGCATTTTCTACCATTTTCTCCCAATTTATTGTTGTCAATTTGTTTTCCGCTGCTGGGGGATCCCCAATTGCAGTTGAGGTGGGTATATTGCTGCTCATGCCTCATTCGACCCCCGCACAGCCCTTAGCGGAACACTTTTTCACCCATGCATTCTGCACAGGCGCCTCTATCTGCCAATCAGGGTCCTTACACAGTGTTTGAAGACCCCGTCCACATAATCTGGTCATCCCGCCATAGCAGAAACGTGTCTGCTGCAGGCACTGCCAATTATGCCCGCTAGATGGCGTCCGGCCGACCAGAGGCAACAGAGGAGTTCAGAATCTCTGCACTGGTGTGCTAGCGGAATATCCTGCTGTGCCTTTGGGGCGCCCACAGCACACACTTAAAGCAATTCTGAGTAGTTTCAGTTGGCCTGACTGCATGTTTTTGGACTTGTGGGAGGAAACCGGAGCACCAGGAGGAAACCTACATGGACATGGGGAGAACATACAAACTCCACACAATAAAGAATTAAACCCAGGCCCTTCTCACTATGAGGTGAGAAGAGAGTTACTCACTGCACCACTGTGTTGCCCCTTTTACCTTACCAACTTTACTGATTTTTATATATATATATTAATACCTAATTTGTGGCCTGCGACTCATTTCAAAACAGTTGGGACGGGGCAACGCAAACCTGGGAAGTTTCCTCAGGTAAATAGCTGGTGATGATACCTTGATTGGTTATAAATGAAGCATTAATAAAAGGCTCAGGCATTTACGAGCAAGGATTGGTCAAAGTTTTCCAGGACAACAAATGTATGGATTTTATCATCTACAGTCCATAACATTATGAATAAATTCAGAGAATCTGGGGAGATTTTGAATGTCTGTGACATTCAGTCCCTCAGATGACACTGCATTAAAAACCAACCTTAATGTGAGATTGATTTAGTTCTGTGAAGGTCCACATGTTTATCGTGCTTGTTCTCTTACAAAATAAGCGTTCTGTAGTGCATGTGAACCAGCGTCTTTAATCTGAAGAAAATTCCTCTTGTATTGGGCGTGTTTGTCCTACAGGATGGAGAACCAGGACTCCACATTCCCTGAACTGTACAGGAAAGCAGGCAGGAAGTTCCAGACCCACTCAGGAAAAGCCAGAGAGAAACAGGGCCGGGTCCAATACGCGTCTGTTGCCAGCGCTGTGTGAGCTGTCTGATGGCTCTCCAACAGCGGGAGAGATGCCATCTCACACTCACGTATGTTGGCTCGGGGACGGCTTTTTCCTTTCCTTCGGGCTCCTTGATGGTCAGACGTAAATGATCATAAAGAGCACGGCCGAGCGCTTGTGTCAGAGTTTCCTGCTTTTTTTTTTTTTTAACTCATTACCTGCAGAGCACTAAATACACCATCTGAAACACACCTAAAGCACGGGGTAAAATCATGGACATAGGGGTATGGCTGCACCCTCACTAGATGGACAAAATAACATGAACACCCTTCTGATCACCCTTCTGTTTCACACACATAGCTAACAGGTAGCTTTTAGATTATAATATCCAGCATAATCCGGCAGGTGGGATTTTCTTGTTGACCTTGGCAAGATACCACTGTTCCAGGTAGTTTTTAATAGCACATTATCCCATTGAGAATCACTTCTACGAATGAGGAGGCCGTGCCACAATGTTTAATGACATTATACACCAGGGGTGCCCAATACATCAATCACTGTTTCTTTAATTTGCACCACTAATCTAGAAAGTTTTCGTTCATCAGTAGCCAGTTTGCGCCATTTTTGCATCGAAGCAACCAAAAACGCTTCGATTCGGGCAAGAACGCTGCAGAGACGCTGTTTCGTTTATACGTAGAAGAGGCTGACAGAGAATTTTCAGATCTCAGGTTACATACAGAAACTTTAACCCTACAATCTGATATTCATATAAAGTCAAGCGCCTCTGCTGGACAATTTTGGAACTTGCTGGCTGAGGAAAAATATCTAAACTTAAGAAAATGTGCCACATATATGACAGCATTTTTGGATCGACCTACTTAAATCTAAATATCGCTCCACCCGTACTGATCAGCAGCTACTGTCCAGAGTATATAAACCTGCTGACACCATTCAGAGCAGATCTTCAGATTAAGGTGAGTGTGATTTTTCAGTCGCTTGCCCTGTAATGCAGAACATCAGTATAGGAACTGAAGCGCATTCAAAAAAGCTTCGAAGGTTTTTATAGACATTTTTGCCCATCACTACTACTTACTAACTAATCTTTTACTCCTTATCTTCTCATCACACTGACGTCATTTCAAAAATAAATCACACATATTTACAGATAAAAAATCCCAGAATCTGATTAAAATGCACTGCAACATTCATTTTATCTTTGATCTACAAACCCCTGACTTTCAGAATCATTTTCCATCGGTGCTCCCTGATATCATCTTGCGGTTGTTCAAATGTGAACCATCAGTGATTTTCTTTTAAACGCTGGTTTAAAAAGGTGGAAAGAACATGTGTTCACCACTTAATGGCTGAGCTGTTCTTAGTTGTTTCCAGTTTCCACTAACAGCACCCACAGTTGACCATTAACATTCATCATTGCATGGTACGGCGCTCGGTTGGTGCACCGACGAGTGTCTGGTCCGAGTCTCGACCTCCACATGCCTGGCCGGTCACTCTTCAGTCACAAAAAAACAATTTCTAATCATCAGATGCTGGCTGCAGTTGGCCTGTTAACCACACGACTTCCCGTCACCGCTCACATGACGCCCCCTTAGTGCCAAGACTCATCCTGTTACGTCTGTTCTTTTAATATCATTCTTTTAATATCGTTTATGTCTCACTTCGTCATACCATGACATTCAAAATCATCAACAGCTGAATAATTCTTGCTCTAAATTTCCATTTCGTTAACACGTGTGTGCATCGGCTTTTGCATCACATACAAATGTTAAAATGTCGTTATTTTAGGGACGTTTTCTCGTACCAAGAACTCATGACTGAATAAGGTGTTACAGATTTTGAGAATCATAGTGACTAATTTTGGATGGATAGATGAATGATGGGCAGAATGACAAAACAGGCCTTCGACTAAACAGATAACCAGGGGCCAGGGGTGTCCAGATTTTTCTTCTTGGAGTTAAAAATAAGCAAACACGTGGCCACAAATTATGTAGTAATAAAACAAATGAAAATATAATAATAGGAACTACCTGATTACTAACGATTCCACTTCCTTTTTATTTAATTGACTAATGATCTACAGGTCAACAGTTTTGTGTAAACTAAGATTTTGCCATTTTACTCACCAGTTTATAATCCTAATGGGCAGATTATTATACTGCTTTAAATTAAACATACCCACTTCCCTCTGAACTCTGAGTAAAAATATATTCATTTTCCCAGCGAGCCTGAAATCTTCTGCGTTCGGCGTCTTGTTTTTGCTTCTTCTGAGCTGCCGGAGGTTAATGTAGGTGTAACATTAATGTTTTGAGTCGGGGGAAAGAAGACTGGGAGAGATTTAGATTTGTTTTATGCAAGAGCGACACCCAAGCAGTTTTTTTAAACCAGCTAAACAGCAGCACAACTTTAATTTTATTTCTAAAATACCTCACGAGCCGTTATGAAAATAGTAACATCCCTTAAATGGACCACTGAAGCGCCGTAGTTTGGACATCACTGGTCCAGGCTAACATGGGTACATTGGATGGTAGTTTTAATATCTAATATTATTATTTTTTTCCCTTCTTACTCTTTACATGTAAATCTTTATTACACGACTTTAACCAATCTAAACCACACGGATCTCAATAATTGGCTTTTCCATAAGGGTGGGAATGCCATAGGGGTGCAATTACGACCTCTGCTGGCTGATCAATGGGGGATAACAGAGATCGATGCGTGACTCTCCGTACACGATACGCATCTCCATATGAACCCGCCTGGTGCAGGTGAAAAGAAGTGGCGGGCTATTGAATACATATTGGAGGGGACGTGTGTTAGTCATGGTCAGGAGTGCAGGTCTGCAGCAATAGAGGAAGCGAAATGAGATTGTGTAATTGGATACGACTAGATTGGGAGGAAAACTGGAGGGGGGGGGGCGGGATTTTATTTGTTGGCTTATAAGATGGTTGCAACATTAAACTTGTGACTTTACATAGTGTCTTAATCTCTTTAAGCTCAGAAAAACACCAGTTGTAAGAGATGATATGTACTACAGTGGTGGCCCTGATCAAGGCCATAGCAAGTGCCTCCTTGTGTCCTTTGGCCCTCATGGTCACAACGTTTCGGGTTCTGGTAATCAGCTGTGTCCTGCAGACAGATGCATTTAAGCGCCTTCTATAAGAGCCTTCATCGTCTCAAACCTTTTACTGATGAGGTTCAAGCGTTTGAGCACGAGTAACGTAATCTCAGGCAGCTGGAGCAGATAAGGATGACCTACAGTGACTGGAATTTTTCACAGCTGGATGTTTGTGGCATTTCGAGTACAGGAACGACGCCGGAATGCTGTACAGTTTCTCCTCGCTCAGTCCTGTGACTGTTTGTTGTCCTGAAACGGCCAGTTAGGGGTCCTGGAAAACTCTCATGAGTCAACATCCTGAGCTCCGCTAAAAACCACACAGCAGGGATCAGGGGTATAGAGTCAAGCTGTTTAAACACACACACACACACACACACACACACACACAACCTGGCTGCACAGTGTGTTCCACTTTCCTTCTGAAGTTTCTGGAAAACAACAGTCACCTCAAAACCTTCGCTGAAAATCCCCGGTGCTGAATCACTCTCGTACGATCTGTTTGTGTCCGTTATGAACTTGGGGTCGCAGGTTTGCGTATGTTCGTAAGGAACATGTATGGCACGGCAGCCCTGGCATTTCAGTGATTTCTACAACTGTTCTTCTTCTGCGACTGTAACGTTAATGTTTTGAGTCAAGGGAAAGAAGATGCAGAGCGTTTTAGATTTGCTCCGTTTTCCTCCCACAACACAAAGATGTGCAAGTGAGGTGAGCTGGTGATACAAAATTGTCTACGACTGTGTTTAACATTAAAAACTTAATCTGATAAATCAAGTGTATTAGTGTTGGTGAATGTTAGTGAATGTAACCAAAGTGTAAAACATGACATTAAAATCCTAATAAAAAAATAATGTTAATTTAAGTTTAATGAGTCCTGGAAGCTCAGCAGTGACTGTAAGCTGTTCCAGACGGGAAGATTACAATCACTTTGTTTTGCATTTGTTTTTGAATTTCTTGAATGTGGCATCATGTGCTGCTTTTTGAGACGTTCTAGCCTGGTTCTATTTAAGTGACTTAAGGTTTACCAGGACTGGCAGTAACCATGCTGGGGTGTGGCTGGTGAATTTGGTTAGGCAGTTGATTCAGTAGCTAAGGGGGGCGATTACTTTTTCCACATAGGACCAGATAGGGCTGAACTGCATTTTTCCTTTAATAACTGAACTTATGGAGCCCAGGTGTCACAGCTAGCACACCAGCGCCAAGATTCTGAACTCCTTCATTCGAAACTCGGCGTTGCCCCCAGTTGGCTGGGTGCCATCTAGCGGGCATAATTGGCAGTGCCTGCAGGGAGGGATGACCGGAATATGTGGGTGGGGTCTTCCAACGCTGTGTAAGGACCCTGATTGACGGATAGAGGCGTCTGTGCAGAGTGCATGGGTGGAAAAGGGTTCCATTAAGGGCTGCATGTGGGGCGGAGGAGGCGTGAGCAGCGATATACCCTCCTTGACTGCCATCAGGGATCCACAGCAGCAGAAGACACACTTAATTGGGAGAAAATGGGAGGAAAACACTTAAAGAAATATAAATAACTGAACTTATTATTTAAAAAAAAATAGATGCATTTATGTTTACTTGGGTTATTTGTGTCTAATATTAAAAGTAGTTTTATAGTCTGAAACATTTAAGTATAGAGGCCATACAGTATGAACATGAAAGCATAGTAGCCCCACCACTGCCTATATTGCACTGTTGGGCCCCTGATCAAGTGCTCAGATTGTATTCAGTCGTGATTATTAGTGGCTTTTGGATAGAAGCGTCTGCTTAAAGCTGCGAGGGTAAAAGAAAGTGGCAAAGATGCAAAAATAGAAATAGAAATGAAATGAAGAAGGGGGCAAATACTTTTTCTCAGCACAGTAGCTGCTTAATGTCTATAGTTTCTATACCATAAAATTATATCTGCAGTAATTTTAAGTTCTCTGATCCTGTCTCTCAGAGAGTCAGTCTGTTGGATGACGGCCTCTTCCTGTCCTTCTATAAAACCATAAAACATGAAGAGGAACGTCCGCGTTCCCCTAACGGCAGGCCTGAGGTTATTATTTAACTCGCACTGATGCTCCATGCCGCGGTATCTTGGAAACCGTTATTGGAAATCGTCGCAATCTTTGAAGCGGATGTACGCTAGGACTAACATTAGTCACAGGATGGGATGCACGGCCTGAGATTAGCTGCAGGAACAGCAGGCCGACGGCTTTATCAGAGCCGCCGCAATATGACAGCAAACATCATAAACCGCCCAAAAACAGGAAGCAACTCTCCAACCGAAACTCGGAGCGGAAGCCTTGCCCGAAAGCCGGCTGTTGGAACGCTACACAGCTACACAAGTGAACGTTTGTCTCCAGTTTTAGACGTGTGTGTGTGTGTCCACGCTAAAACCACAGACACATATCATAACGGCTCTTTTGGCACACTTCCTCCTGCCCGACCGTAAACATGCTGATTAAGTGAACAGGCTCTGAGTTTAAGTCCGGCAGCTGTTTGTTCTGCTCCGGCTCTTTAACCTCCAGCACATGGTGGAGAGCAGCAGAAATCCATCCCTGTCCAGCACCGTCCAGCGTAGCACCTGTTTCACTCAGAAGCACCGACAAGTGTGAGCAAGGAGTGTGAGAAGGAAGTTTAAAGCAACTGCTGCTTCACTTTTAGTTCACACTAATTTCAGCCACCTAAAGCGACCGCTTTTAGCCATCGTGGCTTTGGTTTGAGGTCTTATTATACAGCAGAGCAGCTCGAGTACAAACATCAACCACATATACAGGTACAAAAGTATTCCGACGCCTAACCGTGAGCCTGTTGGACGCCCCATTTCAAAAACAAGTGGTATTAAAATAATGCGACCTCCGTGTGACCTTATCAGCTATAACAACAGCTGCTCCTCTTTTAAAGCATGTATGTGTCAATTTGTGCCCATTCAGTCAAAAGAGCGTTTGTATGGCTGGGCACTGCTGTTAATGTTTAGGTTCATTCCAGAGTTGTTGAGTGGTGCTGAAGTCAGGGCTCTGTGCAGGTCACTGGAGTTTCTAGGATTATCTAGGATAGGGATAGAATAGGATTGGATTGAAAGTATATATAGGGTAGTATAGGATATATAGGTATATATAAGTATAGGATATAAGATATATAGGATAGGATAAGATATCTAGGATATGATAGGATATATAGGATAGGATATATGGAATAGATATCCAGGATAGGATAGAATAGGATATATAGGATAGGATAAGAATAGGATAGGATATATGGAATAGGATATATGGAATAGGGTATATATAATATAAGATATCTATGATATCCAGGATAGGATAGGATAGGATAGGATAGGATGGGATAGGACGGGATAGGACGGGATAGGACAGGATAGGATAGGATAGGATAGGATAGGATAGGATAGGACGGGATAGGACGGGATATACAGAATAGGATAGTATATGATATCTATGATATCCAGGATAGGATATATAGTATAGGATAGGATATCTGTGATATCTAGGATAACATATATATTGTAGGATATGATATATATGATATCTAGGATAGAATAAGATATATAGAATAGAATAGGATATATAGGATAGGATGTATACGATAGGATAGGATATGATATCTATGATGTCCAGCATGGGATATATATGATGAGGATGTATAGGATAGTATAGAATAGTATAGGATATGATATCTATGATAGGGTAAATAGGGTAGGATCTCCATTATAGGATATCTAGGATAGGATATATAGTATAGGATATATAGTATAGGCTATGATATCTATATGATAGATAGGATATATAGGCTAGGATAGGATATCTAGGGTAAGATATATAGAATAGGATAGGATATATAGAATAGGATATATTGTATAGGATATGATATCTATATGATAGATAGGATATATAGGATAGGATAGGATATCTAGGGTAAGATATATAGAATAGGATAGGATATATAGAATAGGATATATTGTATAGGATATGATATCTATATGATAGATAGGATATATAGGATAGGATAGGATAGGCTAGGATAGGATATATAGTATAGTATATGATATATAGTATAGGATATGATATCTATGATAGGATATATATGATAGGATAGGACAGATAGGATTCTTCTCAAAACAACACACTGCAACAGACAGACAGACAGAAATCATGCAGACAGACAGCAGCAAACATTAACAGCGAGGACATTCTTCTTCTTTATGATAGTTCCACAATGGCGATCATTATCATTGCTAGTTATAACAGGGTTATGCAGAGTGTCGTGTCCTTCTCAACACCTCACCAATTACCACATCAATCACCACAATGTCATACAACTAAACCCGCAACTACAGACGTGTGTTTACTCACCTGCTGCTGAGGGTTCGAGCTGAAACAGTGCTCTCATCTCTATTGTATGAATAGAATAGTATGAATAGAATTGAACACTCTTTCACTCAGGTACTAAGACATGACAGGTGTGTGTTTTTGGGGGAGGAGGGGATCGAGCATGTCTGTGTAATCTTCAAGGTAAACCCACAGAAAGTCAACATACAGCTGTTGTCTGGACTGACTGTGTTTTATAGAGGTATATAGATTTCAAATTAAAGTTCCAGTTCATCCCAAACTCAACAACCCACGCCTTTGTAGACCGTAGTTTATGCACAGGGCCACAGTCACAGTCATCTTCTCCAAACTCTTATCAGAAGCATTTTACATATTTAATGTGTAAATTATTAGTAATGAAACTATAAAGACTTTCAACCCACCTACAAATGTAGAGCACATGTTAAAGATCTCTTCATTCTCCTCTGGAGCAGGAAGGTGGGTGATTTGTTTCCTTCTCTGGGGGTTTTTATACTTTAGAAAGCACCTAAAACTTGCCACGCTTGTTGGCTAAGGGAACCTGCCAGTCAGTCTACACAAATAGATATAAAATAAATAATAAACAATAACGCTGCATTAGGACACGGCAGCTTTACAGGTGAAGCTAAAGCAGAGGCTTTAAGTCTATCTGTCAGCGCTTTTGGTCAGCAGTACCCAACATAACCAGGCGGCACAGTGGCTAAGTGGGTAGCACTGTCGCCTCACAGCAAGAAGGTCCTGGGTTCGATCCCCAGGCGGGGCGGTCCGGGTCCTTTCTGTGTGGAGTTTGCATGTTCTCCCCGTGTCCGTGTGGGTTTCCTCCGGGTGCTCCGGTTTCCTCCCACAGTCCAAAGACATGCAAGTGAGGTGAATTGGAGACACTAAATTGACCATGACTGTGTTCGATATAAACTTGTGTGAACTGAGGAATCTCTGAGTAACTACCACTCCTGTCATGAATGTAACCAAAGTGTAAAACATGACGTTAAAATCCTAATAAACAAACAAACCCAACATAACCTAACATCATCATAATAATAATAACAACAATAATAATAATGGTAATAATAAAAATAATAAAATAATTAGCATGGTAACATTATGGTGATGATAAATTATAATAATAATAATAATAATAATAATGGTAATAATAATAATAATAATAATAAGCATGGTAAAATGATGGTGATAATACTAATAATTGTAATAGTAATAATATAATAATAGTAATAATAATAATAATAATAATAATATAATAATCATGATAAATTAATGATAATAAATAATAATAATATAATAATAAGCATGGTAAAATGAATAATAATAATAATAATAATAATAAACATGGTATACATGATGATAAATAATAATAATAATAACAGTAATAATACAATAGTAATAATATAATAATAATAATAAACATGGTAAAATGAATAATAATAATAATAAACATGATAAAATGATGATAATAAATAATAATAATAATGGTAAAACATTGTAATAATCACCTTTATTTGTCATATATTTAGGTACACAGTACAATGAAATGTTTCTTCTGTGTGCAGCATCATTGTACGGCGCCCCTGGAACTGGGGTGGTTAAGGGCCTTACTTAAGGGCCCAACAGTGGTTGCATGGAAGAGCTGGGATTTGAACACATGACCTTTTGATTGTGATATGTAAAGTTAATTATTTCTTCCTTTAGATGTCTTAAAATCACAGTTTACACCCGGGGCAAAAGTACTGGAGCAAAGTACTAACGTAATTCATTTATGTTGCTGAAATACTTTTTTCCTTATAAGTTATAAGACATTGTGTCTGTATTTGAAGTGGATTTATGCACTGGAGGGTTGAAATAACATGTTTTTTTCTCTGCTGTAGAATTGTTTATAGACTAGATGTCGCACTTTTACCCTGTATGGACCTGCACTGAATAAATTAGCGTGGTAGTTTCCTAATCGAAACGGCAGATTAACAAGTCTCTAAAAGCTACCCTGACGTCTCTTCTCTTTTACAGATCTCATTGAAATTCGACCCTCGACTGCGTGTACAAACAAACCCCATCTGCACTCGGTCACCAAGTTTTCAAACTTTAATAAAACTTGGTGCCAACTAAATCCTCTAATTGCAGTCACAAAGGCCACCTCTGATACCAAAACAAGCCGTTTATGAGCTTCAGGGTTTTTTTCTGTTTCTTCTTCCACATTACAGCCTTTGATCTCCTCTCGTTTCCCACAATGAGCCTCGGGGCCGTTCGCCAACACCAAATGTTGTTCGGCTTATATTGGCGTGGATGGAACTAGTCTGGCCACGCAGAGAATTGATCAACACCCACACAGGTTCTTATCAAACCCTGGCTAAATACCAGCAGATCTTTTAATCATGCAGTCATTGTGTTTGTGTTTCCACAGATTTTGATACATGTTGCTTCTGTCTGTCATGGTTTTTTCTTTCAGTGTCCCTCTGTCTGCGGTACAGTCTGTCTCGCTTCACACCAAAGTGCCACATACCTTTAGAGGAAATCATGCTACATCTTTTTAAATCAGTGATTAGAACTCAGTTGTGGCATCTTACACATCCTTACATTCATTAATAAACAATATTTTTTATATACAGTGGTACCTCGTAACTTGAAATCTTTAAAACTAGACACCCTTAGGCAAAAAATTTGTACCCTTAAACTCGACGTGTGTGCCTGTCACTTTGCTCAGCACTTGACTTGAGCAGTGAAACGTCATCAAAGTGTGAATATGAGACGAATCTGCATTTGTGTGGAATAAGCGTCAGATCCGGTCTGAAAGCTCCTTATGTATCTGTGTTTATCTGGATTCTCCTCACTGTTTCACTTTTAAACTTGTGTTACAGCTCGAGGTTCTGAGAAATGGTGAAAATCATAATCAGCTTCTCCCAGAGACTAAAACGCTTCTGGTTTAAAATAAAGCTTAACGTGGTTTAATGTATCCACAAAGTTGAATCAGTTCATCTGGACACAAGTTTGTTGTAGAGATACATTTCGTCACTCAATCCGAATGACTTCTTCAGTCTGGTTCAGTGGTTTAATGTAGTAAAAGAAGGAGATAGGAGCACTAAACTTATCTTATTTATTACTGCTCGCTCGTTGTTTTAGTACAATAAGTCACGTTAAACTTTGTGAACCGCCACACTACACAGGAAATAACGGCACAGCAGCTTCTCATGTGAATGCGCCGGTACTGAACGTGCTAAGGAATATGGTATTCCAAGATCAAGCATCTCCATGATTAAGAAGCAAAAGAAAACAATAAATAAGTAAACCTAAAGTGCAGCTTATATTGTATTTCACTCACTCACTTTCATAACCGCTTATCCAATCAGGGTTGCGGAAGGTGCTGGAGCCTATCCCAGCTTTTCAATGGGCGCCAGTCCATCGCAGGGCAGACACACACACACACACACTCATTCACCTATAGAGCAATTTAATGTCTCCAATTAACCTTACCTGCATGTTTTTGGACTGTGAGAGGAAACCGGAGCTCCCTGAGGAAACACACGCAGACATGGGGAGAACATGCAAACTCCGCACAGAAAGGACCCGGACCGCCCCCTGGGGATCGAACCCAGGACCTTCTTGCTATGAGGCGACAGTGCTACCCACTATATGTAATATATGCAGTTCTACGGGACCATGGACGCATTAACAGGTTTCCCAAACATCCTTATGGGAAAAAATACCTTGAAACTCAACCCCTTTAAACTCGATGCCACTCCTAGAACCAACTGATGTCGAGTTTCAAGGTACGACTGTACTAGTTGATCACCACTACTATTTTAATACAAGTCTATGCATAACGTGTGCATTTGTCCTCATGTACCCTTTAAAAATATCCACAAATGTTTCAGTACGTGGAAAGAACATTTGGCATTCAGGGTTTTTTCTCTCATAGATGTTGATATTGTGATGCATTTCCTTCTGGGTGCTTCACCACATCCTGTCTAGATATGCAGCACTTGTATCTGTATCTGCATCCTCCCCTTTACTCTCTCTTTCTTTGTCTTGTTTAAACGCAGGCCCACGTCACGTCTACTTGCTTCTTATCTGTCACACGCTAAAAAAATGCTATGCCAAGTTTATTATTTCTAATTTTGTCTTCTTCACATTTATTCTTCCTATATTTAGCTCTTTTCTTTGTTTGTTATTATTAAGGAAAACATTTGTGTAACGTTTGTATTTTTGGTTTTCAGTGATGAATGAATGTCTGATTTAAAAAATTGAAGTTGTTCATTTAATTGCTACAAATCCTATTCAATAATTTATTTCTTAAAATTAATTGCTCTGTACTTTTTCAGGGAATTAATATTTTTTATCAAAGCCGTGTCATTATAAATAAAATAATAAGATATTAAGATAAGGGTTTCCTCCGGGAGCTTTGGTTTCCTCCCACAGTCCAAAAACATGCAGGCAGGTTAATTAGAGACAATGAATTTCCCTATAGGTGAATGAGTGTGTGCATATGTGTGTCTGCCAGGGTGTTACTGTGTGCCTTGCGCCCATTGAAAAGCTGGTATAGGCTCCACCACCCCCCACCTCTCGACCCTTATTGGATAAGCGGTTAAGAAAGTGAAGGAATGAGTGAGATATTAAGATAGGACACTAATGTCTTGGCATGTAAGGTACTAGATTATTGATCAGAAGGTTTAGAGTCTAAGCCCCCAATTGCTAAATAGCCTCCTGAGCAGGGTTCCTCTAAGCCTGGTTGCTTTGATTGATCCATTTCTTAACTGTGGTGGTTTTAGCATGATTACTGTATTTGGTCTGCCAGCTAAATTACTTCTGTTATTGTTGTCGGGTGGCATGGTGGCTTGGTGGGTAGCCCTGTTGCCTCACAGCATGAAGGTCCTGGGTTTGATTCCAAGGGAGTGGGTGTTTCTGTGAGTTTGCATGTTCTCTTCGTGTCTACTAAATTACCCTAGGTGTGTGTGTGTGTGCCCTGTGATGGACTGGCAACCTGTCTGGGGTGCTTCCTGCATTTTGCCCCTGAATTATACCCACCACCACCCTGAATCAGATAAAGCAGTGGTAAAACAGACAATGAATGTTACTGTTGTTGTTACCATTGTTTACTTCATTTCCATAACAATGGCCTTAAAACCATAGAAAGTTCAGCCACCGCCCACCATGAGGTTTGAAAGTTGTCACATGGCGCTTCTTCATATGAGTCACATGATAGATGTCACCCACTTATATCTAAAATAACTATGACGTGACCTCTTGATGTGGTGTAAGTCGGGCTTAAAGTTGGCATCTGAGTAAAAAGTTACAGTACCACGCTTCCTGTCAGGGTGTATCATGCTCAGAGACTCTAAACGGTAAACACTGGTACATCATGGGTTTAGTCAGTGCCATCTGAGGGTGTTGGTGGGCGTGGTGCAATCGGTGGTCTGATGGTGCAACGTACCCTGTTAATCTCTTGATAATCAATAGTCAACCTTTCACCACACCTGAAACATGTACATGTGATGTGCTTCTGTTTGGAGAAGTGATGACCGTTTCCATGGCAACACAACAACAATGATATGAACCTAAAACCACACAAAAGTATGAAATACAAACTGGTACACACAAATATAAACAGTAATGTTGTGTGGGGTTAATATGCATTATGGGGTTGGTTATTGGTTATATATTTATAATGAATGTAAACCCATTTTTTTAATTATGTTTTTATACATATTTATATTTTAACTCAATTGTTTTAATTATAGGGCTATTAATTTATATTCATACTATATTTTAACTCAATTTTTAATTATGGGGTTTTATTACTTATATTTATATTATATTTTAATTCAACTTTTGTAAAAATCATGGGGTTATTTGTTTATATTTATAATATGTAAAATTTTAACCCATTTGTTTTTAATTATGGCTTTTTTAATATTTATATTTTAACTTAATTCTATTTATTTATTTATATTTATTTATTTATTTATTTATTTATTTATATTCATATTATATTTTAAGTCATTCATATTATATTTTTAATTATGGGGTTAATTATTTATTTTTATATGGGAATTTAATTAATTTTTTGTAAACATTATGGGGTTATTTATTTATATATTCAGATTATATTTTAACATAATTCTTTTAATTATAGGGTTGTTTATACTTATTTTTATTTTTATTTTAACTCAACGATTAACTCAAATGTGGGGTTAATTGTTTATATTATATTTCAAGCCAATTTTTAAATATGGTGTTATTTTTTCATATTTATATTTTAACTCAATTGTTTTAATTATATAGTTATTTATTTAGATTCATATTATATTTTAACTAATTTTTTTAAATATGGGGTTATTTATTATATTTATATTTGAACTCATTTTGTTGGGGTTATTTATTCATATTTCTTTTATATTTTTAAAAATTAAGAGGCTATTTATGAGGGCAGTTGTAGCCAAACAGTTAAGGTACTGGACTAGTAAGCAGAAGGTCACTGGTTCAAACCCCACCACTGCCAGGATGCCACTGTTGGGCCCTTAAGCAAGGCCCCTAACCCTCAATTGCTTAGACTGTAAGTAGCTTTGGATAAAAGCGTTTGCTAAATGCAAAAAATTTACATTTATTTATATTATATTTAACCCATTTAAAAATTATGGGGTTATTTATTTATATTTATACTTCATTTTAACTAATTTTTAAATATGGGGTTATTCATTTATATTTATATTATATTTTAACTATTTTTTTAATTATGGGGTTGTTTATATTTTATAAGCTGCTTTATCCTCTTGCAGGGGGTCTGAAAGGCACAAATACCCTGGACAGGGTGCCCACCTCCACCCACCCCCACAAATGCCACAGCCAATCATGTCTGCGTGGTCAATAGCATTGTTGTATTGGCACCCTGTCCAGGGTATTCCTGACCGGTCATTTCCATCGATATTTAATATTAAGTGTGATGGATTAACACTGTTCCTCTTCATCATTTTAAAAGGTTAACTTGAGTGCTTGGAAGCTCATCACAATAGCTGCGTTATATTGGAACCCTGTGCTCAGGGCAGAACGCGCTAGTGCGTAATTAGGAACACTCCTGGAACAGAGGGAGTTTGTGGGAATGTGGGAGGAGGCTGAAGGATCAAGCGGGCTTTGTGAACTCCAGGGACTCGCTAGACTTCCTCTTTAGATCTACCAGCCAGGTATTGTGTCCCGAGAACAAAGAGCTTTGTGTCGAGCGGCCTGAATGAGGCAGCAGTTTTTTTTGCATCACAGGGTCAGTTCCTCATGATCCTCATGATCCCTGCGTACCGGCTTGGTCAGATTTTTAGAGAAGTGTCGTCTTCTGGTATTGATATGATCTACTGAACTGACTGAGCATCATGTGACTTTTCTGACATTGTTTGCTGAATGTTAGATCTGTCAGCAAACACACACCCATGAAAAATGCACACACACACAATTACGTGGACACACGCACGAACCTTCACACCCGTCACTATAAATAGATATTATTCGTAATCCACACCTCAAACTATTTATGTTATTATTAGGAACACACTGAATTTTGTAATAGGTAAATTTGCTCTGGTCAGTAATTGTTCTACTTTTGACTATTAAGGTGGAAACATTTAAAGAACTGAAATGTTAAAGTAATTAATATATAAAACATAAATATAAATTGTGTAGAACAATAATAAAACTGAAAAAGACATGCTGGCTTGTTTACATTCCTTCGAACAGTCGTAGTACAGACGTGCCTCCACATACCTTTTACTCCAATACAATCTTTACTGCTCACAAATGCAAACATGCTGACCTCCCCTGCTAAACCTGCACCTCAAAATCCTCTAGTTGCGTCAAGAAAGACACACTTTGCTGCTTCAGTCACTGCTCGGTTCGAAACTCGACTGGGCGCCATCTAGCGGGCATAATTGGCAGTGCCTGCAGCAGACACGGTTCTGCTAGGGCGGGATGACCGGACTATGTGGGTGGGGTCTTCAAACGCTGTGTAAGGACCCTGACTGGCAGATAGAGGCGCCTGTGCAGAGTGCATGGGTAAAAAAGGGGGCATGAGCAGCAATATACCCACCTCGACTGCAATCAGGGATCCACCAGCAGCGGAAGACAAATTGACTACGATAAATTGGGAGAGAATGGGAGAAAATGCATCAATAAAATAGAAAAAAAAACCACTAGAGCTGAAATTTTACTACATTAATAAATAATAACAGAAAATATCCAAAATAAATCACATTAGTGAAAATTTGGACCTTTTTTCATGGGGATTTTAATATTGTATTTAGGGATCGTGACAGTGGATCTGATCTGCTTACCAGATTCGGGACAGTTTTTACCCTGGGTGCCCTTCCTGACACAACCACCCTATTTCTATCAGGGCTTGGGACCGGCACTGAGAGCTCACTGACAAGTGCTCCACTCAATCCCTTCCCATCAGGCATTAGAACTACATCCACTTTTAGTCTGACACTGACAGGCCGCTATACAAACACATGCAGCTTTTGCTCTGGAGCGATGTGTTCAGTGACCTCTTGCTTATCTGAGGCCTTTACACTAAGCCATGTAGTCAAAAGTATTTGAACATTTGACCATGGGCTTGTTGGACATCCCAGTCCAAAACAACTAATGGTACAGGGTGGCGCACGAAAAACCGAACCGTCTCCGACCGGCTGGCTTGAGCTATTATACAGGCGGGCGCTGTCGCGATCGCGGAAAAGTGTTTTGATGCACAAAGAAAATAATTTCCAGCACCTCCTCTAACCAGTAAGAGTATATTTTTGTATATTTCGTTTCGTGTACGAGCTAAGAAACGTACGCCGACGTACTGATGTGCAATTATTTATTTATGTATTTATTTTAACTAGCAGCTTTATCCTGGTCAGTTTTAAAGAGTCCAACTCCATCTCAACAAGAACTGGCGTCCTGTCCAGGACCCATTAACTCACATACACCTTAATAAACTGGAGCACCCTAAGGTGCACATGTGAGCCCTGGTGTTTTTTGGGATTATTTCCAAATTATATTAATTCCCATTTATACAGTATATCCTGGTATTTTAATAAGTGTAAATATTTTCCTAAACAAAACAAGATACATTTAATGGTTTTGTATTTTCAGAACTACTTTTAGGTTCCTGTTCTGTCGTGCCTAACTGTAATTATTTAACTGTTGATTGTAAAGCACTCGTTCACTTTCTGTTTACATCCCCAGCCTTTTAAAAGCCCTAACGACTTCATTATGCTTAAACGTCATTGCTTACGTCAGCCACAGAATTACCCGCTTTCAGTCATTCAGCCTGAACAATACTTCAACAAACACTAAACCCGGCTACGCAGGACGACCAGCGGCCACCAAAAGAGCACCATGATCCGACTGGCACTGAGTGGTCGAGGACAATGCTTGCTTTAGAGACGAGAGAGGAGTTGAGGGGAGATTATTTGACCTTCCGGGTCAGGGAAGACACTGAGGAGAAAGCACCATGGAAATGCGCGAGTTCGTTAGCTCATGGAGGCCAAGGTTCAGTTCTGGCCTCGAGATAAAGAATAGAGGAGGAATGTGGGGGTCATCTCTCTCTCTTTTACACATTCCAACACATTTTATTTAGCAGCTGAACTGAAGGACTCTCCTGCAACTGCAGGACCTGAACTGGAACAGAACTCGAGGTGTTTGTGTACAAAAAGTGGAATGTTTTTACCCAGTACAGTACAATTAGGCCTCCAAGTCCTGCTTTGGTATTATTTTACTATTTATTATTTTTAGCAGTTAAAACAGATCTCCAGAACGATGGTGTTGTGCAGCACAGCCCACATGCAATATAGGTGAGCGATGGATGGATGGAAGAAAGGAAGGAAGGATTACTCACTCACTCACTTTCTTAACCGCTTATCCAATTAGGGTTGCGGTGGGGTGCTGGAGCCTATTCCAGCTTTTCAATGGGCCCAAGGCACACAGTAACACCCTGGACAGGGTGCCAGTCCATCGCAGGGCAGACACACACACACACACACACACACACCCATTCACCCATTCACAGTCCACGTATTCACAATAGACTCACTTTTGGGACTAAGCTTAGTTCTCATTAATGATAATCTTCCTTCTTTTTTTGATTCCCAAGACTTCCAAAACATTCATATAATAATAATCTAGAGCAGATGGGACGCCTTTATTTGTCATATATACATCTCATCTACATGTGAACCGTACATTGAAACTCCTTTCCAACATATTCCAGCTGATTTGGTAGCTGTGGTCAGAGAGAACGGTCAAGAGAGGGTTAAGGGCCTTGCTCAAGGGCCCAACAGTGGCTGCACAACAGAGCCAGAATTCAGTAACCTATAATGTCATGTGTAATGTGAGAGAAAATATATTACTATGTTAGTACAGTTCATGTTGAGGTAAGAGCCTGTAATATTCATTCAAACAAACATCCACAGCTGGAATAAAGACACGTAATCAAGAGCTGATAGCACACATTTATTTTTTTATGTCAAGCTCGTTCTGAAGTACAAAAGACACAAAGTTCACAAAAGCCAAAACAAACACGACTGAAATCACATCAAAACCAAAAATACAAAAGAAACAAATCCTTCATTTTTTTACAGCTTTAGAAAATTAAAAAGAAAAAAATCAAAATAAATAAATAACTTACAGACATTATGTACACGTGTTTATTGACTAAACGAGCTCTCGGGTTTTAGACAGCAACAATACTTCCAAAGCTGTTAGTTCAACCAGGAACAAATGGACACACTGGGTTAGGCACGTGTCGAGGGAGGGCTGGAGGGCCCCGCGATGAACGGGCATCCTGTCCTATCCTATCCTATCTGGACCCGCTGCAACCCTGACCAGGATAAAGTGGTGGTAAAACCTACGTTTGTGACACTTAGCTGACGCTTTTATCCAAAGCGACAAAGTACGTACATACCCGGTGCACCAATGTAAGGACACTGTGTGGAATACTACTGATTGGCCTGATAATAGAAGAAGGAAAGGCACAGATACGACCGTTTTTTGGCTTTTTTTTGGCTAAATGCACCTTACTGACGGGTTACCAGCTGCCTGTCAGGTGAAGTGAGCCACTATATAATGGGAGTGATGCACTGGCATCTCATGGTGAGTCTCGTTGTAGGTACAGGACTGTCAGAATACATCTGTTTGTTGTTGTGTTGTCGTTTTCAATTTTTTCAGTATTAAAGTGAGAAAAATATCCACCAAATATCAGTGCATAAGCGGATTGATGCCAAAAATGTCATCCTGGTCTCAGTTTTGGTCTCAGGTGTGTTGCTGGTACGCAGGCTGCAGTCTTTGGGTGCGTTTGCATCACAGTTTGCTCTCCTCCTCCTCCAGGGACCGGTTCAGCCCGGGGATGTACTTCAGCAGCCTGCGTCTGATGCTCTGCCGCTTGGGTTTCCTCTGCAGCGAGCTAAACCCGCCACACGGCTGCTTCTCCCCGTTGGGTACCGAAGACGACGGCGCGGACGACGAGGGTCCCCTGAGGTAGCTGCGCGTGCTTGCGCTGCGGCTCAGCGACGTCCTGGCCGAGGTGAAGAGCTCGCTGGCCGGCCGGAGGAGACGCTGGCGTGAGCGCGGCGGCCTGTCGTCCAGGCTGGCGGAGCCGTCGCTGGCGTCCTCCGAGTCGGCCCTGCCGGCCTCGGGCTGGTAGAAGCAGGTCTGGTAGAGCGGGTCGTCCTCGCTGAGCTGGCTTATACTGCTGTTGGTGCTGCCCGTGCAGTGGAGGGCGCGTGATGCAGAGGGACTCGGGGCGCCCAGGCTGCCGTACACGCCGGCGGACTCCAGAGACTCGTACATGGCCACGTCGCTCATCACGATGCCTGAGACGAAGGAGAACATGTTAAACTCTTTTTAAAATGATGTGATTAAGTTCATTAGCAGCTATTTTAAACGTTTTATTTAATATAATTGGCCAGTTGACTGGTTAGTTACTGCAATGCACAAGACACAATACATGGCCAGAAATATTTTTTACGTTTTGTGTCATTTATATTGTCTTATGAGCAAATGTGCATTACAATCGTTCTTATTTCATATGAAAATGGACTTTCAGCCACTCTGGCAACATCTAATACACTGACCATCTCAATCAAACATCTGCATCTCAGATCTGATCCACATGTTCACAGAACTGCCTGCATTATATCCACTCTATAACTCTATAACACGTATCAGTCGCACGAGCGCTAGATAAAGCCTTACCGTGGACGAGTCTCTGCTCCTGGACCATCAGTGACCGGTATTCATCCCATTTCTCATGCAGGGATTGCTGGGGAAAAAAAGAACAGACACATCAGATCATGTCAGGACGGTTTTGTGTCAGAGTGAACATGTTTACTGAACTAATCCGTGCATAATAAAAGAACGCAAACTTTTTCTGTTGAGGACAAAGCAGAATGTCTGAATGGAACTGGTACGGTCTTCACTGGATATTTGCAGGGCACAAGAGCCCTGTGAGTGAGGAAAACCGTAAATAACTTTAGAACCCACCCCACCCACCCCTTACACTCTAGTGCTTGTTGAATCTGCTGCTTTTCATGATGTGTTGCATGAGTACTGCAAGATAAAAGCATCTGACTGACTCTGGATGGTGTCAGTGCAAAGCCAGTCAGTTTTAAAGCTTTAAAATGGTGATAAAGTAGATAAATAATACAGAATTGTTCGCATGTATGACTGATTGTGTTTAACGCATTATCTGCACTTTTTCCCAGTACACTGCACATTTTTTCCTTTAAATTGTCAGTGACAAACCCACAAATAACCAACATGAGAATGTGGAGCCTTTGATTGTATTGACTAAGGAGTATAATGTGTGTTAATTAAAGGTTTGATTAGGTGTAAGTTCATATCAATGTCAGTTCTCACCCTCGATGATGTTAATTAGCCAAAATATGCTGTCAGTACTAAAACTATGAACCTTAATGTAGTATATTAATATAAATATATATACACACACTGCTGGTGGTTACTGGAGCAGTTCTGGTACATAACTAAGCACTCGAACTTGCAAACATTAAGCATAAAACAGAGAAAAAGGTGAGAACAGAGAGAGCCTCCCGACAAAGCCCATCACTCATATAAACAGAGAGACATGCACCAGCTAGTGGGCAATCACTGAACTACTGGTATTGGTAGGCTTCTCACAGGAATTTTAAACATTCGGACAGGACATTTGGCACTCCGGATTGTTCGAAATACATGAAGATCATAATTTATAGAAGGACATCACCAGAAAAATCTTATAATATGATGTTTGGCCACTTAGCAGAGATGCCTAAAGTCTCTGGATCTGTACTGGATGGTATATTTCCCTTCATCAATGTTTTTATGGTGAAAATCACTACAGGTTGAGCTTTGGTAACTAAAAAAGCTCCATTCCCTGTGGGTGAAGGGCCTTGTCATACTGAAAAAGACCACTGCTATCATGAAAAAAATATCAGTCAGCATGTGTGGATTTGAAAAATTACTCTTAAAAGGAATACAGTCCAAACCACGCCAGTGAAAATGTTTTCCAATACATTACAGGCACTGTAGTTAAGCATTTAGGCCTGTACCGTTCTCTTGGTGTACTCAACCAACAATGATCCTTCTTTTTCCCAATCATAAAAGCTTGATGTTATAAATGCTTGACATTTGTTAATCCAGCTCCACACAAATGCAAAGCAGAAATCCGCACTAGCGATGCAAATCATCTGTCTAGACGTGTTCTTGCACTGACCACGTCTGTCCCGAGAAGCGTGTTGTAACGACGTTAAACCACTTCTGCTTCGGCAGAACAGCCTGTACGCCTGTAGAGGAATGCGGTGGTGAGCGGCACTTCTGCTTAAACCTGCTCCATCAGCTGTGTGCTGGTATGTGGGGGGATTAGAAGAGGACAGGCATGCCGACAGGTGGAACGGCAGGGCCCGGGTGGCGTGTATCGCGGTGGGTGTGTGCTCATGATGGGCTTTATGTAACTTCAGATCCAAATCCAGACAGAACGCACGACGTGGATGGAGAAGCCCGGATTATTATGGCTAATCGTTAGATGTCTGGGTGAATTGCATTGTTTGTACGTGCTTACCTTTAAATACTGTAGACGTGCTTCGAGCTCTGCTTTCCTTATAGCGCTGCTGTATACAGTCTCTAACCTAGGGATAAAAATAGACAAAAAACAGCACAATTAACTACAATATCATAAAGTAACACAGTGTAATAAGCACAGGTTCATTTAGCACTTATTACGCAACACATTACACAACCCCCTAATTCAGTAATTTACTAATTGACTAGTATTTAGCAAAAGAATTAGCACAGACAACTTAATTTGGGTGTTGCAAATACTAAAACCTAAATTTAGGACTCCGAAAGGCTTAGGATTCACATTTATTTATTACAGTACTGTGACAGTACACAGTCTAAGCAATTGAGGGTTAAGGGCCTTGCGCAAGGGTCCAACAGTGGCAGCCTGGTAGTGGTGGGGCTTGAACCAGTGACCTAATGATTACTAGTCCAGTACCTTAACCGCTAGGCTACACCGCAATGTGCATAAAAAAGTAAGCCATTCGTATTGCAACATCGCTTCTAGTTATCTGCTATGCTCAGGGTGAGTGTGTTTATCTCCGGTCTGTCATGGCACAGCAGTAAATTCTACCACCAATCATACCGGCTTATGAAAATACTTAAAGGAATTTGCAGGGTTTTATAGCTTCATAGTTTTATCACCCTCTTACTGATGTTTACATCCACCATAGCAGGAATACACAACAGGTACGTAATTTATGGCATGTTGCTATACAAAGCAAACTATTTAATAATGGTATTACATAGCTGAATATTAAGCTCACCAAGTTTAATTATAGCATAAAATTCAGTATTTAAGAATTATCTGCACTGAACGTCTTTTTTTTAATCATTTTCTCCCCATTTTCCTCTCGATTTGGCTTCCGTGTCGGAAGAGGCTTGGGCAGTGACGTGCTCTCCTCAGATGCAATCGGGTATCCCTCAGCAGCGGAAGCCAAATCGAGTGCACAGCCCTCCTCTTCTCGCCCCTGCATTCTGCACTTCTGCCACAGCGTATAAAGATCCCACCCACACATAGCAGATACGGTGGCCAATTAGTATCTGCTGCAGACACTGTCACTGAACTAGATTTAACTAGAATAATCATTAAATAAACCACTTTTATCAGGCTTTATGTTACATGTTGTAAACCACAGTGTGACCAGATTGCCAGCATTTGTATTAATTAAATATATTTCCTTTTGTGTTTTGTCAGGGTAAAAATCACAGACAACTTGTGGTTGCTTATTTTACACGTCGTGTGATCGAATCCCACAATACTATAAGTAAGAACTGGGAAAGCAATAAAGTAAGTCTATCAGGCACGTTTGAAGCGCCTTCAACACCAGACCCTGCTCAACAATCGTGTCTGGGTCTGAGATTAGCAATTTACAAGCACCGACTCCCACGCACGTATTACGTTTCCCGTCCCACCTCGAGGACATGGATACGCCACGGAGGGTTCGGTTTTACAGGCCCGGTGCATTTCGTATTTATAAATGCCGTTAACAGGCGTGCACGGAGGAGAAGCATGCAGCACTGGTTCTTCATGTGGTTCTGACTCCTCACATCCAGTTTATAACCAGAACTTCATTCTCCCGGTTCTTTAATCTTTTATCAGCCGAAAGCGGTTTGGTTTCAATCAAGAAACGTCTCAGAGTTTATGAAAAACGTTGAAGTACCACAAACTAATCAGACTGAAAGAGTCGGGGGAACAGACGTGTTGGATTTACTGTGGCACTTTGTGGTAACTTCACTGCAATACCATATATAATTCAGGACTGGAAAATACACTGTATGGACAAAAGTATTGGGACGCCGCTGCTAATTTTTGACGTTATGTGTTTCAGCCACAATAGATGCTAACAGGTGTAATAAATTAATTATATAAAGGAACTTATATGCTTCTAACTTTACAGCAATGGTTTAGGGAAGGCCCTTTTCTTTCCCAGCATGAAGACATGAAGAAAAGCTCGGTGGCCTGCATAGATCCCTGACCTGTGTATTGTGAAAAGATAGTAGATAGATAGATAGATAGATAGATAGATAGATAGATAGATAGATAGATAGATAGATAGATAGATAGATTTATTACTATTAGTTATTGAATTGTGTAGTCCAGCAAGCTCACAACCAGGTGTCTAAATACTTTTGACTATATAATATACATGTTTTGGATTAAGGGCCTCAGGTGATGGTGGGGTTTGTACATTTACATTTTTGGCATTTAGCAGACACTTTTATCCAAAGTGACTTACAGTACTGTGACAGTATACTGTCTAAGCAACTGAAGGTTAAGGGCCTTGCTTAAGGGGCCAACAGTTGCAACCTGGCAGTGGTGGGGCTTGAACCAGTGACCTTTCGATTACTAGTCCAGTACCTTAACCACTAGGCTACAACTGTCCTACCGACAATTTTTTAATTAGTAGTCCAGTACCTTACCCGCTGGGCTTCCACTGCCCTACCTTTACATATATCAGTACCAGAGCACAAAACGTAAGGTCCACCACCCGGCCCGGTGTGAATAATGAAGAGGTGATGGAGAACATGCTCACCTAACAGTGTCTCCAGCTGATCTGATGAGCTGGACGATGTCCTTGTGGCGGAATCCATCGACTGAGGTCTCGTTGACACTGGTGATGGTGTCTCCTGTATCGGGTTAGAAGAAAGATTATGTGACGGTGATTATTATTATGTGACATTAAATGAAGGTCCAGAGGTGAACAGATCTTAGCTGGTCATTTAGTACAATTCAAAAAATAATAAATAAATAAGAATAAACTGCTGATTTTAGAGCTCTAACATAACCACCATCAACAGTAATTTCAACATTTTGCCTGTATTAACTTTTCATACAATTGTAAGCGATATACACTGTATGGCCAAAAGTATTTGGATGCCTGACCAAACTGCATTAAAATAGAGTGACCTGTTTTTACAGCTAGAACAACAGCTGCTCTACTGAGAAGACTGATGTTGGTTAAAAACGCATCAGTTGATGTTCCAGTTCATTCAAAAGCTGCTGAGTGGGGCTGAGGTCAGGGTCTCAGTGCAGAACACTAGAGTTTCTTCATGTCTTTATAATGCTTGCTTTGTGCACTGGGACACAGTCATGCTGGAACAGGTAAGGACCTTCCATAAACTGTTGCTGTAAAGTTGAAAGCATATCACGTACTTTATTTAATTGCTTTATTACATATGTTAGCAATTGTTGTGGCTGAAACACTCACTCACTCACTTTTTTAACCGCTTATCCAATCAGAGTTGCGCGGGGGAGGGGGGTGCTGGAGCCTATCCCAGCTTTTCAATGGGCGCAAGGCACACAGTAACACCCTGGACGGGATGCCAGTCCATCGCAGGGCAGGCACGCACACATACACACACACCCATTCAGCTATAGGGCAATTCAGTGTCTCCAATTAACCTGACTGCACGTTTTTGGACTGTGGGAGGAAACCCACCTAGAACCGGGGAGAACATGCAAACTCCGCACAGAAAGGACCCGGACCGCCCCATCTGGGGATCGAACCCAGGACCTTCTTGCTGTGAGCCAAGCCACCGTGCCACCCATTGGCTGAAACACATGAATTCTAAAATTAGAAAGGGCGTCCCAATACTTTTGAACCGAAACAGCCTGGCCATTGTCGGTGTGCTCACAGTGCCGGTCCCAAGCCCGGATAGAAATAGAAGGGTCAGAAAGGCCATCCGGGGTAAAAACTGTGCCAGGTTTGGTTTGGGGACCAGGTTCCTGTGGCGACGCCTAAATACAGGAGCAGCCGAAAGAATGGACATCTATTATTAAAGTATCTAATAATGCTGAGCTATTTCTTTATAATGACTTTATAATGACTTAATGACAATAACATGGTGACTTTTTTTGACTCAGTCAATTTTCTTTTGTGCTGAATACATAACGAGGCTGAATTAGTTTCAGCTATTTTAAATGAATGATTACTCTGGTATTTCGGGATTAAGATGTAATCCTATATTTCCTGACGCCTCGCTACCAAATGTGATTAGGTCACACGTTTGTGAGCGCACGCCACCCAGCACAATAGAGAGAAGTATGTAAAGCATGTAGGAAGTGAAACTGGCAGTAAGGAGGCCACGTCTGATCTGAGGTCAGTCGGTTTAGGTCTAAAATAATCGTCATGTTTACAGCTAGCTGATTAGCGAGGGCAGAAAAGCAATCATGATCTGCTTGTACAGAGGGGAAAGGCGTGCAAACTTCCCGAATGAGATTTTTAATATTTCCACACCAGTGGAAAGCACCAGTACACCGGATCATTCCAATGAATCTGTAGGGGGGCGCAGTCACCTAGAAATGAACAATCATTGTGGTTTAGCCGTAACTAAGCATTAGGCTGAACCTAACATACAATCTATTATTTCTAAATGATACAGAGGAACCTCATCAGGTCAGGATCTCCTGGTCATTCAGAGTCTTTGTCTGTAATGCTTGATGAGATTTATCTGGAGAATCTAAAGCCAGGAACCCAAGATCTCTCCAGATCATTCAGGTACCTGGGTGTTTTTGGTTTTTGGCTGCCTGTCATGTTATAGACACACCCCAACAAGTCTATATTCACCAAAAACATGGCAGACTCCTATGCTAAACAGCTAGGGTCTGTAAATGCTATTTTTGTAGGTGAAAATAGATCTGACGGCTGCTTTTTACATTTGGAGAGACCTATGAGTGCTACAGAGGAAAAAGCTTGATGAATACTGGAGCCAAACAGTCCCTACTGTTGATTTGTTGTTGTTGTTGTTGTTTTATCTGACCACAGTGCATGGTTTTGGGGAACTTCAGGTCCTTGTGGTGGTGGTTAGTGGAAAAACACTCTTTATGCGTGGAGGTGACATTTAACTGTAGATGATTTGGAGGTTAGACGACTCCAAAACACTACAATCTTCAATCATGATCAAATTTATGCTTCTTTTATCATCCTCCTCACTGTGCATAGGAGCAAAATACACGTCTGTCTTTTCCCCAGGCACATTCATTACAGCTGTAAATGATATATTGGCTTTTGACTTGGCTTTATAGCTATTGCTTGATTTATAACAACCAATTTTGGCCTTATCTCTAATCTTTCTTATTAAGTAGGTCTAATAACAATAAAGTGTGTTGACCGTGCGTCTCTAAAAAACTAACAATCAGGGCAGATCAGGGCCGTCTGAGCAACAGTATCTGGTTTAACTGCATGATGAAGGAAAGTCCTGAACTCCACATGGCCTCAGCAGACAGCTAGAGGGCTTGTTGACTAAAAAACAGGCGCACATACAGGTGATGTTTACCTTTCCTCAGACGGCCGTGTTGACACAGTAACATAAGGCCTCCGGGTCACGAAACAAGACAGGGTGGAGCACAAACCAAACCTAACAAACATCTCTCACACTGCGGCATTTTAATGCTGGTACTATTCCGAAAGAACCATCAACAATGACACGGCAGTATCGTGATTTAAAGGATCACTGTTTTTCAATAAACACGCTCTATTTAGTTTTTTGTTTATTATAGTCCGGGTGCCGAATAGCAGTTTAAGTGGACACCGGCCTGATCAAACACCGAGCGAGACGTGTTAATGCACTTTGCACACACTCACCGACTTTAAGGCCGGCTAGTTTAGCCGCGCTGTCTTCGTGGACTCTGCAAACGAAGGTGCACATCTCAACCGAGTTCTCGTCCTGGTGGTGCAGCCCGTACGTCTGGAAAAAAGAAACAAACAGTTATAGATGAGTCTCGCGTGTCTAGGGCGTTCGCAATCTGTAAACATACACACGGAGCTTTCAAATACTGTGTTGCAACAGTTTCGTCACGGGCCGGTCCGGGGCGTAGATTCAGAAACAAATCTGACCCGGTACAGGACATCAGTCATTACACGGATGCAAACAAGTAAACACGTCGTCTATTTTTAGATTTGCAAGGTATTCCAGCTATATACAACACATTTGTGCAGGCTGCATTTTGTGTTTTATTTAAATACAATGAGTTACATGTAAATAAATAAAAAATGTGCATTTGAACAAGGAAAAGTGTTTATTTCTATCCGTCTAAACCAGCGGTGCACAAACATCTGCATTAGACCGTATGTGTTGGTTTTTAGCACTTGTGCACTGATCAATATTTATATCTGACCTGCCTGTCACATTATAGACACTTTACACACCCTACAACTACCCCCTTAAAAACAAGGCACACCCCTATGCCCTGGGTAAATAGGAAAATCACAACAAGCCACGGGAGAATCTGACAGATGCTTTTCAGGTTTAAAGAAACCTACGACGTTTGGTGGGAACTGAAATTTTAACCCCAAGCTCCTCTGAACCTGCAGGCGAACAGTTTGAGGAACAGTTTCAGCGGTCTGGGTGTCGTTGTGAAATAACCTCGGGCTCCGGGTCACATCCTCATTTCACTCGTAATTCTGAAACCCGAGTCATCTGAAACTTCTCTTTTTGGGTGAGGTTCTTCCGTTTAGAGACGTGAAGTAGAACAGCTCGTCCTGCAGTGATCTGAACTTTTTTAAAGCCTTTAGTTTACAGCTTATGGACAGGAAATTCATTTATCCAATTTTTGCCTCTTTTAGCACCGCATTATCCAGGTCACCAGTTCTTCACAGTATCACTACAGTTTGATCCAGCTTCTCTATAGCCTGATCCAGACTATAGTGAAGCTGGATCAGACTATAAAAAACCTGGATCAGACTATAGTGAAACTGTATGACACGATAATGAAGCTGTATGACACTATAATGAAGCAGGATCAGACTACAGTGAAGCCATATGAGACTATAGTGAAGCTAGATTAGACTATAGTGAAGCTGTATCAGACTATAGTGAAGCTGTATCAGACTATAATGAAGCTGGATTAGATTATAGTAAAGCTGGATCAGACTGTAGTGAAGCTGGATTAGACTTTAGTAAAGCTGGATCTGACTACAGTGAAACTGAATAAGACTACAGTGAAGCTGAATCAGACTACAGTGAATCTGAATAAGACTACAGTGAAGCTGAATCAGACTACAGTGAAGCTGAATAAGACTACAGTGAAGCTGGATTAGACTATAGTGGAGCTGGATTAGACTATAGTGAAGCTGAATCAGACTACAGTGAAGCTGAATCAGTCTACAGTGAAGCTGAATCAGACTACAGTGAAGCTGAATAAGACTACAGTGAAGCTGGATTAGACTACAGTGAAGCTGGATTAGACTATAGTGGAGCTGGATTAGACTATAGTGAAGATGAATCAGACTACAGTGAAGCTGAATAAGACTACAGTGAAGCTGAATAAGACTACAGTGAAGCTGGATCAGACTATAGTGAAGCTGGATCAGACTATAGTGAAGCTGGATCAGACTATAGTGAAGCTGGATCAGACTATAGTGAAGCTGTATCAGACTATAGTGAAGCTGGATCAGACTATAGTGAAGCTAGATCAGCCTTTAGTACAGCATGATCTAGCTTCACTACAGTCTGATTTAGCTTCACTATAATCTCATACAGCTTTACAGTAGTCTGATCCAGCTTCATTACCGAATGCAGCATAAGATCATGGCCTCTGCTTTTGGATTTACATAATAAATAATCGCCACGTTCCTAATAAACAGGGGTCAGAAGGCTCCACGTTGCATCCTGTAATGCTCGTGCCATCCACACGCCAGATCACACACATGGAGGAAGCAAGAAACGGACTGAACTCTGTGACATGCAGAAATAAAACCAGAACTGAAGGAAGAAAAGCTTCAGCACTCACACTTCCACATCTCACACTGATCTCTGTTGCAAAGGTTGTTAAATCTTATTTGCATACTGGTATCACTGATACTTTGCTTGCTAAAATACAGATTCAAATGAGCGCCTTTTTAACGACTTGGAAATGATCACCCTTTACCCGACAGGAAATAAGCCACGCCTAATAACTGTGGATTAAAGTTGTCCATTACCAGTCAATCAAAAAACACGCATCTTTATCTGGTTTGGGGTTACAGTGGGGAATCACACACATGCAAACCATCTCACATGACTTTTTTAACCCCAGGACCTGGATGCTGCGCAGCACCCACACTACCTGCTGTGCCACCCTATTGTCATTTACGCCATTTAGTGGCCGCTTTCATTCAAAGTGGCTTATTATTGTTACTAAACACAAGGTTAAGTACTTTGCTCAGGGGCACAACTTGGCTGTAGTGGGAATCGAACCAGCAACCTTCTGATTACTAGTCCAGTAGTAGCCCTTAACCACTGAGCTACTTTTTTTTATAGGGATGCTTGACGGATTGGGTGCATACAGCAACACAGAACACATGGAAATGGGTTCTAGTCTCGCCTCCAGTGTCCGGGTGGGTTTTCTCCAGGTATTCTGGTTTTCCTCCAATTCTCGATAACATGCAGAAGGTGGATTGCCTGCTTTTAACCGCCAATAGGTTATATTTCTGCCCCCATGCCAGCAACTTATGAATGATGCTGATACAAAAGCCAAAGAACAAAGTTAATATTAAACTTACTGGTTTAGTAATTAAATGTGTGACATTATGAGCACATGAACCCATTTGTCATTAAAAAAGATATTAATATCACTATATTAATAAACTGTAACACCCAGTATGGAAAATACATCACATATTTCCATTATTAACGCTCAGGGAAGTCACAGCGCGAGTCGTGAGTCTGTGAGTCACTTGCGTTACTTCCTAAACCCCAAAAAAGTACTTGAGGTTAACATGTTCTTTCTGAGGGTGTCCCGAAACTTCACCCAGTCATAGAAAGAGGTGCACGTAACACCTACTGTACCTAAACACGAATGGGGGAATCCACACACACACGACAAGCGTCATAGCACAGAGAAAACGAAATCCACAACCTCGAAGCTACAGTCACGCAAACTCCCGAAAACCCAGGACCAAATTCTGAGTAAACCTTCAAGCTTCTCTTTTTACCCCGGAGGGGTTTCGGAAGCACTGATGCACCACGACATGCAAAAACGTCTTTGTGTTCATGTGGCAGTCGGCCATCACGCCTGAGGCGCACAGACTGTTAAAACGGGCCTAAGGCACGACATCTTGAGGTCGTTATTCTCCAACAGACGGCGTCCTGATGTCACATCCTAAATCTGAAGGACAAGCCGGAAAGGAGGGGTCCAACGTCCTAAAACGACCGAGCATCCAGCACTAAATATAAACCTGCACTCAGAACTACTGCTCATATTTACACTGAGGCTGTGAGGTTATGGAGTACATTTAGGTTTAAAATAAATCATCTAATTAATAATGTTTAAAACAGATCTTCTTACCTGGATCTCAAAGCCAAACGTTTCATCATCTTTCTTCTCCAGGACCACCGTCTTCCTGTCAAGACACATTTAAAGGATTATGGGTAAAAGGTCTAAAGGATACAGCCGTGTTTACCCAGATAAGGCTCGCCTGTTGCCGCCAGACAATTCTCTTGATGGTATTATGTGCGTCCGCTACTACAAAGTCATCACCGTATACAAAAGTCATGAGACCGGTGATACACCGGCTTATTTTAAAGCGCCAGGAATAGACGGTTTAGCAGAAGTTCTTAGATGTTTGTTTATTTGTTAGAAAACTATCACGACAGTGTACTGAAAATAAAACTGACGTCAGAGAGCGGATCATGAATCACGTCAAAACAAGACGACAGCTTTGATTCAATCAGATATTTACAGGCGTGTCATTATCAAAACAGGCTCTCCTTATCAAAACATTTAATCCAATTTAATCATCTCTAATAGCTGTTGAGATCACGGGGATTCCCTACCAGATAATAATCATTTCCTTTGGGATAAATAAAGTATCTATCCATCCATCTATCTAGATATGTGTTGTTGGATCTGATGGTGACTGAAAGAGCAAGAGCTAGGGCCCGATTACCTACAAATAAATACTAGAATAAATAAATATTAGAACATGTTGATAGTTATTTTATGTTAACATGCTGTTAACATGCTGTTCTTCAATGGTCAATGGTTCAATGGTTTTTAAACACCTCACTGTCACTGCTGGACTGAGAATAGTCCACCAACCAAAAATATCCAGCCAACAGCACCCCGTGGCTGACTTTACATCTACAAGGTGGACCAACTAGGTAGGAGTGTCTAATAGAGTGGACAGTGAGTGGACACTCCAGCAGCGCTGCTGTGTCTGATCCACTCATACCAGCACAACACACAGTAACACACCACTACCATGTCAGTGTCACTGCAGTGCTGAGAATCATCCACCGCCTGAATAATACCTGGTCTTTAGTGGTCCTGTGGTGGTCCTGACCATTGAAGAACAGCATGAAAGGAGGCTAACAAAGCATGCAGAGAAGCAGATGGACTACAGTCAGTAATTGTAGAACTACAAAGTGCTTCTATATGGTAAGTGGAGCTGATAAAATGGACAGTGAGTGTAGAAGGAGGTGGTTTTAATGTTATGGCTGATCAGTGTACCTATAACACTGGCCGATGTGATATTATTACCTAACTAATAATAGAAATCTGTTCCTATTGTCATAATCAGTACCTGCCCGCAAACACTACAACACATCATCATACAAGCACATACAAGATTTTAGTTTATGAGAATTAGGTGATTCCCAGGCTGGACCGTATGATCTAACACTACACGACTTTGACGTTGTTGACAGTGGGGGAATCATAGTGACAGATTAAGATACCTGTAAACAATAAAACCACTCAGACTGAAACCACTGAGAGAAAAGAAGAAACATGATGGGGAATTACCTTTCAGGCTCTGGAGGCAGAGTGAGGGGCTTCCACTTCTGTAAGCCTCCATTCTAAAAGATAGACAGATAAAAGTATTAGTGTGTGTACACAAATGCAGAATAATCACATAATGGTCACATAAATATTCAGACTGGGCTGTAAGATAAATTAGATGATACGGCTACAAAAAACTAATGGACAATTTCCTTCAAGATCAATAAAGTGTCTGTCTGTCTGTCTATCTATCTATATGTTTGTTTATCTAACTCCCAAACTCTAAAATCTTCTGTAGAGCTGGATTTTTCTTAAAATTAAGTCTTTATAGTTGATACAGCAACAGAAAAAGAATAATGCAGCATTTAGAGAGGCGGAAGATTTTGTTTATAATGCAATGTCACTTAAAACCTACTGCTAGTCTGTAGGACCTAAAGTTGGGTTACAACACGAATAAACCATTGTGAATTGAAAAATGGCCTGCAGAGTTCTGGCACACAGTTCACAGAGGAATGAATAAACTGGAACCGTTCAGCCACATGGATCATGTGAGGCTTTTGACCAGAAGAATACTACCCCAAGGGTTAAGCAAGGAGGCTGGTCAGTGATGATGAGGATGTTGAGAAACTGGTAGTCTTGACCACATGACTGGTATCATGGACTGCCTTCTGTGCTGAAATTGAATCTTTGTGATAATTGGACTGTCCAGAAGGCAGTGACCCCAAACACAGATCCAAGTCAAGTTAAATCCCAAAGAAAATCTTGGGTGGGATTTAAAGAAAGCAGTTACAGCATGAACGCCAACAAACCTCAATGAGCTGGAAGCTTTTACATGGGAAGAATGGGTAAAGATGCTTTAAAAAAGGGTATAAAAGGTATAAAAAGATGTTTCAGCAGGAACTGAGACTGGGGGTTGATAATAATTTTCAATTAAATGTTATTAAAATTGCCGGTATGTAATAATAAATATGTTCTCTGTCTGCTGAGACCTATTTAAAGGGATCTAACTGCTGAGGAATTCATGTAGCTCAATGTGATTTGCTGCAGTTCTAATATTATTTTGTAATAAACTCGTCGCCCGTGTTTAGTTTCAAAGTTGTCGCTTGACAAAGAAGAAAAGAAAAAGCAAACAATGATCCTCTCTGTGAGTCCACGCTACCTTTAACCTTAAGGAAAGAGAAACAAAAAACTGGTTTAACTCCTTTATGAACTCTTTAAGTACCTGAATGCGTAGCGCGTGCGTTTGTTTTGCTAAGCTGAGACGTGGCTACGACGACAACAGATAAACCTGAAATGCACGTCCGCCCACTCCGAACAGGACAACACGTGCTGGAGATGATGTTTCGGATAAGTCCACGCTGAATAGTCATTGTTTGCTGTTCGAACCGTCCGACCAGAGCGATCCATCAGACAGACATGAACAGACCTGTGTGTGTGTGTAAGCAAAGAATTGCTGGCATCTGTGTACAATAACGGCATTGAGGTAGGGGCCAGATCCACACGAGACCCACCCGGCCACGGGGTAGACGAGCTAGAAGTACACCCCACGTTCTGTGTTCGCACTCAAGTCAATTCACCCCTGTTCAACCTTGAATGGGCCGGAGTGTTGTTCCAGTGAAAGTGCACTTTGTACCCGCGCCCTTCTGGTCTTGTAAAAGTGGGCCTTTCTTTATTTTCCTACACTCGGAGAATGCTCTTCAATGACTTCATTTATTTCCAAGTAGCCCGCAGGCTCCCTCAGGAATGGTTACGTAGAGGAGGGGGCAAAATCTGCTGGCCGGACAATACGCTGTTGTGACCGACGGCTGGTTTGGGTGTGAGAGCGGGATAACAGTGGACTGTTCATAATGGGCAACAAGCGGCTCTGTTAAATGTGCTGTACTCACACAGTAAAGCAGGTGATACCTCGTCTGTGTCTTACTTATACACTTACAGCTGCAGTACTAAGACCTCTATAATAGTAACTCTACTGAAAATATAAGACATAACTTCAATGTCCTGCAGTACTGAGACCTCTATAATAGTAACTTCACTGAAGATATAAAATATAATTCAATGTCCAAGTAAACAATAAATTAAATGGTTATAAGAAGAAAACCAATCCACATTTGTATTGTAATAATGTTTCTAGCTTCTAGTAATAATAATTCTAGCTTGAATTGGAACTGCTACTTTTGATAGAACTTAGACCTGTTATGGTAGGATGGTAAACAAGGCAAGTCAGTCATTTTACCACCTTTTTTAAAAATATATAGAACAAAATGTCCAAACTATTAAACAGTTTGTTATGCACAGTTTGTTATTCACCAAAGTATGTAGACACCTGACCTTGATTCCAAAAATGCATTGGCATTAATATGGATCCCCTCTGGCAGCTATATCAGGTACAGCTCTGGTATGGCTTTCCGACAGATTTTGGAGTGTGTCAGTGGGCACCTGTGCCCATTCAGTCAAAACAGCATTTGAGAAGTCAGGCACTAGTGTTGGATTGGCTGAATAATAACAAGGGTGCACATATTTTTGGCCGTATAGTGTATATAGTGTATATAGTGTATATATATCCATCTCCTGACTGGCCACACAATGCGTCCAAAGATACATTAAGGTTGGAAACACACACTGGACAAGTCACAATCCAACAGAGCACATAACACTCACTTTCTCACACAAAGGGACCATTTAGAGTCGCCGACCCAACCCGAGGCTAGGTCTGAACCCAGGTTTCAGACACCCTGATGTTCTGCTGCACCCAGTCAGTTTTACTATCCATGGTAATGAATTAGGATTAGGTTAAAGGAAGCTGAAGTGTTTTTAAATCGGATGCAAATCTGAGAAGACAACCCATCAGTGATCTACATCAAACCAGTTCTCCGTTTATTAAGGGTCTTAGGCATCACCATTGGTCACGCTTACCCAAGATCATTCAACACAATTAGGTGGGCTGATTTAAACCCACTTTTGGAAGTCACACTTGAAGAACACAGGCTTTATAATTCCCTTCAAATAGATCAAGCTCAGGCATTTTGAGAAACAGGGACCACTGAAGAGAAGAGACGTTCAGGGAAAGTCGTCTAAAGCTGCGACTTTCATCTTCTGCTCTGACTTGCAGCAATTTTGACCAAAGCCACATAAAAACCGAGTAGACTGTATGCAAATCAAGTAGCGCTAGAGGGTTCTTATCTGAGATGGTTCGAGAAAACTAGGCAGAACTGTCTGGTTGGTGTGAGAACTACATCCACAGTGACCCTTTGCTGACAGGCTTGAACACCCCCCGAACAACTTCCGTTCTAATTAGCCAGGAACACTCCAGACTTTCTAAAATTCAATCCCGATGGCTCTCAGAACTTCAGATGAAGCATAAACCAGCTCCTGATTCTGGGACTGGCACGCTGACCCGCGGCGACTGCAATGACGAACCGTATCCACTGCTGACGCAAGAAACTTATCGCAAAACAATGCAGACAACAGCCACTGTCCCTCGGCCAGCTCGTAAACCGCTTGGCCAGTCACACTGGGGGGCATTGTACTACGCCCCGCTTACTGCTTACAGTGCGTCAAATGAACGTGAGGTCAAAGCTTCGGTCACAAGAGTGTGTGTGTGGGTGGTCCAAACGAGAGGATGTAGCGACACCGACACCGTGCACACGATTCCATATGTCTGCACCCGGGCGTAGAACTAAAATAGCCCCCTGTGCTCACAATTAACACCAAGTCTCTCCTGTTTCGTACAACCGAGGGCCGTTTAAAAGAAAAACAGCTCTCGGGAGGGAAAGGTTTTAGGGTTTTGTATCGTGAAACTCAAGGCCTCTATTATGCCCTGTAAACCTTGAGGTTATGCAAACCTGAGAGGTAATATTAATCAAATAGGCTTAACATTCCCTCCACTTTACACATTTCTTTTACCTAAAGTTTCCTTAAAATTACCGACTATTGCAATGAACTGTAATATAAACATCCAACTGCTGCAACCAAAGTATGTGATTGTGTAATATATCAATATCAACACACACACACACACACACACTGTTTTGATGTATAGTCTTGCATCAGTGCTTTAATAACACTAATATTACTCACTTTAGCAGCTAATCCAATGTTAAACCTGTGTCTGTACAGATTGTTTTTAAGGACATTTTTCCTCCCACTTATCAAAACCATGGATAAGGCAATCGGTTGTTCTAAATTTCCTCAATGACATTAAAATGATGTGGCGTGTTGACTATTTCTAAGTAAAGGTAACCCGTGATTACCTCTGATGCAATAAGGGATTTTGGGCAACCATAATCAAAGGTAAAACTGGAGTTTGACCAAATTTGTTGATGTTCTGACTAATACTTTTAGTGTACTAGTAACGTTTCAGTACAGTTCACATATTCTTTATAAGGGTTTTGGTCAGGACATTAGTAGGACCAAGAAAACACTTACATTTGTCTGAGTTTACATACTTAAGACCCTACAATTCCTAAAACTCCAACGTAATCTTTCTTCTTCATTATTCTGTCCACTGTTTTGTGCAGTGCACCACTTCCCAAGCTTGACTTCCATCTACATTGAAGGTGCTGACACAGTAGGGTCTTCTTTCTTACACATAGCACTGTAAAGCTCTCTTGACTGTGGACAGATGATTGTGTTCCAGCAGCTTTTAATCAATAGAGGTGTTTGTGTTCCTTGGCAAACGACCAGTGTTCCATGTGCTTTAGTACACTGTACAGATAATCTTGTCCCTTGATGTTGCTAAATATCGCTTCTGGTGACATTCCTGACTATTGTCTATTGTGATGCATGTGATTTGTGCATATTAGCCATATTTATATGAATTTTAATGCCAAAATAAAGTGCATATCCATACAAGGTGTGCAGGTCAGTTGTAATACACACTGTGTGTGTGTGTGTGTGGGTTGCATCAGAATCGCTGGCACACACACACACTCCTAACGTATGCAAATAATAAAACGAGTGTGAATGGCTCACGTATCCGGATGCAGATAAGAACTAGTTTGCATGCTGCACGTCTGCCAACTGTAAATGTAGAGAAGAAAAACATCCATTGTTTCTTCCACACAAACAAATAAAAAGTGTGGTAGTATTAGTGGTCTGAACTTTATGTGCTACCTTGTTTGACCACCAATACAGAAATCCACATTGGAGCCTGGATGATCCAACTGCAAGATGTTTCACATCCAAACCGTCAAATCAAGCTGCATAAACTGCAATATTATTTGTTATTCTTATGCACAGTAACAGTGCCAATATACAGTATATATAGTGCCACCGGACTGCACCCAACTTCTGCCTGCTCGTGAGTTTCAAATTCACAGCTTCACACGTCTTGCAACAAGTTTACGTTTTATTTTACAAGTTCTCGAGTTTTGCAACACGTTTACTTTCATACAGAACCGTGCAGTCTTTATTTAAGCTGCAATATAGCTGGATCGTATACATCAAGACATTACTATCCATTTTAGCCTATCCTAAAGTTGCATTGCACTCTGCATTTCTCCACTGGACCATATACTATTTTTAATCTACTTACTGACTACTTGTGAGTGTATATATATTCTATTTCTACATTCTATTTCCTAAGTAGAGCACACTGAAGCTCGTTGTACTTGTACAATGACAATAAAGGTATTCGTTAAATTAAGTCATTTCTAGTTGCGTATTAACATTATTAAAACACTGGCTCGTTTACTCATTTTATATTAGGTTATTAATAACTTGTGAGCTATTATAATGGATCATGCAAGTCAAAGCTGCATTAACTGCAAACCGTCAGTCAAGTCCTGCACATAAAGGTTTTCAATTAAAGACCTAATCACTTGTTTCTAATTTACTGACCAATCAGTCACCATAGACGTGCAATATACGGTTGTTCTCATATGCATTAAAATATGACATAAAATTAATACATAAATTAAACTGTATTAAATGATCTGTGGTTCCAGCAATCGACTTTAAAAAAAGCATGCTACTCATGCTGCTGTCGTATATATCATGCAATGTTTTTAATAAACAAGAAACAGGTGATTTACAATATTGTACAATAATATTTGTGTACTTTTTGGCTTTTATGTATCTTGAGCTGCTGTAATAACTGACTTTCCATATGGGATTAATAAAGTGATCTATCTATCTGTCTGTCTACCACAATAAACTTTCCAAGCAAAGCAAGATATAAATATAAATATATATCCTACCTTTTTAAAGTTCCTGGGCAGAGTTCCTCCAGAGTAGGCGAGGGTTTTATAATTGTAAATATCAGAAGATCCTGATGGTAAATCCATGTTTTTACAGCTATCAGATTTAGAAGAGGAGAAGTAAATATCTCCACTGCCCCGACATGACCCCCCGTCTCCTGCTTCGTTTAATCCAAGTTTCTTCACGCGTCTTAAAGTCATATTCTTCATGATCCGACCAGTCCAAACACTGGAAAACGGCCACTGCTAACGCACAAGACTTCTCCCAGTTAGTACACCAGTGTGTGTGTGTGTGTGAGCGCCTGAGCAACGAAACAAACCAAACACACACGTGTACACACATACACACATACACACTTCCACACACACGTGTACAGTCTCACTGAATGAGTGAGCGCTGCTGAGACTCGACACAATAAACACAACACAGCACAAGCACTGACTGTGTGCAAACAGACTGGGCGGGGTATGCAAATCTGAGCGATCTGATTGGTTCAGCACAGTCTAATTGGATAAAGCGCTGGTTTCATTTCTGTGACTTCTGTCAGACTTTCTTTATTGTAGAACTGACGGGTACTTTCTGTGTGACGTTTGCATGTTCTCCCCGTGTCCGCGCGGGTTTCCTCTGTGTGCTCCGGTTTCCTCCCACAGTTCAAAGACATGCAGTCAGGTTATTTTGAGCTACTACAGTTGCCATGTGTGTGTGTGTGTGTGTGTGTGTGTGTGTGTGTGTGTGTGTGTTTGCCCTGTGATGGCTTTTCGCCCATTGACTCGGACCCACTGCGACCCTGAATAGGAGTAAGCTGAGTTAAACTGCTTTATCCTGGTCACGGTCGCAGTGAATCTGGCACCTATTAAAACCAATGCAAGAACACTCTGGACAAGCGACAATTCATAGCATACAAACACTCACATTAGGGGCAATTTAGAGCGGCCAATCCACCTTCCGCATTCCGCTTCTGCACATTTTGGATCAAAAGTGGATCGGATCCAGGTCCCTGGATGGACACCCGCGTGGACACGAGTGGAACGAGCCAAATAATTCATTCACTGTCGCGGTGGGTCCGTTGAAAGGTAGCAATACACCCTGGGTATGACCCCAGTCCATCACAGGGCATCACTATCAGATCATCTCCTGCATGTTCTTAGGAGATGAGTTGAGCACCCAGATGGGGAAAAAAACATAAGAACATGTATAACCTTTCACAAAAAACCTGGACCTGAAGTTGTGCACCACCCACACCACCAGCTGAACCCAGTGCATTCGAAGAATTGGGTTTAAACAATGAACGTGAACAGAAATGTGTTGGCTAAATAAAATAAAATAAAATAAACTTTATTTAAATTAAAAGAAATTCAATTATTGTCTGTTTTACCAACACTTTATCCAGGTCAGGGTCGCAGTGGGTCCGACTCGTTGGGCTAAAAGAAGAGAACACCCCGGACACGGAGCTCGAACCGAAATGAGTGTGTGAATGCATGTGAAACAGCTCCATCTAGTGTTGGATAATCGGAACGTTCTGCTATTATCAATTTTACTAACCATTTAAACTTGATCAAGATCGCGGTTCGTCCAAATGCACATGTCCAGTGCATTTAAATAATTTATTTTTGATATTTTAGGTATAAGTATATATTTTGATATAAACGAATATAATTTTATATACATTATAATACAATTACTAACTGTAGTCCATCTGTTTCTCTGCATCCCTTTTTAGCCTGCTTCCTGGTTCTTCAATGGTCACAGGACCACCACAGAGCAGGTATTATTTAGGTGCTGGATCTTTCTCAGCACTGCAGTGACACTGACATGGTGGTGGTGTGTTAGTGTGTGTTGTGCTGGTATGAGTGGATCAGACACAGCAGCGCTGCTGGAGTTTTTAAATACCGTGTCCACTCACTGTCCACTTTATTAGACACTCCTAGTTGATCCACCTTGTAGATGTAAAGTCAGAGACGATCGCTCATCTATTGCTGCTGTTTGAGTCGGTCATCTTCTAGACCTTCATCAGTGGTCACAGGACGCTGCCCACAAGGCGCTGTTGGCTGGATATTTTTGGTTGGTGGACTATTCTCAGTCGAGCAGTGACAGTGAGGTGTTTAAAAACTCCAGCAGCGCTGCTGTGTCTGATCCACTCATACCAGCACAACACACACTAACACACCACCACCATGTCAGTGTCACTGCAGTGCTGAGAATCATCCACCACCTAAATAATACCTGCTCTGTGGTGGTCCTGTGGGGGTCCTGACCATTGAAGAACAGGATGAAAGCAGATTTTAAAAAGCATGCACAGCAACAGATGGACTACAGTCAGTAATTGTAGAACTACAAAGAGCTTCTATATGGTAAGTGGAGCTGATAAAATAGACAGTGAGTGTAGAAACAAGGAGGTGGTTTTATACGATATATACGATATATTAGTGATGATATTAGTAATGCTGATGACATGTGGCAAGTGTTTGACTGAAAGAAATATGAACACACAAATACACACACAAATGCAACAGTTTTGTTAAATTTTATAATATTTATTCAGTCATTTTTACAAACAGTTAAGTGAAAGATCCTCTATTATTTTATATTCAGAAAATAAACAAGAGAAAGTGACAAAATATGCCAGAAGGACTCGAAAGGTGATGCGAGGCACGTGATCGATCTACTGTTACAGACATTTCTGTCCTGGTTATCTGTTTAATATTTACTGACTGAAGAGAAGCAGGAATAGATCTTAATTTTATTAATATTATTAAGTTTCCTACCAATGTGCACATTCGAGCTGTTAAAGGTACTGAAATGTAGTAAACTGCAAAGCGGAATGGTCAGTTCAGACACGATCAAGATCAGAATAATAAGGCAGAATAACAGAGCTGTTAAAACATTTCCTAAAAATGACACCACTCACTTCAGGTGTGAACATTCATAAAAGATCAAATAAATTAGTTGGCAATCCACAACAGACAGAAAATATAACCCAGTAAATCCAGTTTAAAGCTTATTAATCTAAGATGCATTATCACTAAAGCCAGTTAAGAAAACGAAAGCGCTCTTTTATGCTCGTCTGCTGTAAAGAACCGTAATGGCACGACTCGATTAAAACTAACACTGCATTCTTAATGCACGTGGAAGCTAAAAAGAGAGAAAATCTCTACGTCACGTTCAAAAGTACGAACTGAAGTCTAGATGAGAGCTCTGTTAGAATATACAGACAGACTTTGGCCACAGAACCAGGTCTGTTATGTCTGAAGTTGGCATCACATGCGATTAGAACATTTTTAAGAACCTCACATTTGGTGACAGATTTCTTTTTAGCAATCTATACGGGGCGCTCGCTACAGAGCTATGGGTTTCAGTGCCTGTGTGAGTTGATATATAGTTGGACCACATGACCATAGATTGGCGTCTATCAGGATGCTCGATGCGGGTGCGGGTGGCGGCGCTACTTGAAGAAGCCGGATTTGGATTGAGAAGCCATGAGCATGCTGGCCTGGTTCTTGTGTGTGATATGAATCTGCACAAAGGGAAACACAACATGATATTAAAACACACACACGGCTAAAAACAAGTTCTACAGTTATGAGGGGCACTGGTTATGACGGCGCTCGGTGGTGCAGCGGTGAAACATGCTAGCCCACCAGTGCTGACATTTCAAGCGAGTTCGACTCTCAGCTATGCTATCAGCCAGCTGTGTACATGCAGGCCGGATGGATTCCTTATAAATGCTGCAATTACGACCTCTGCTGGCAAATAATGGAGAGCAGTGTGTGACTCTCTACTGATCTCTGTGAATTTGCCTAGGCCAGTGGAAAGAAGCAGTTTGCTATTGCCCGTATAATAGGTACGGACCGCCTCGGTTAGGGTCGGGGTCTGCAGCACTAGAGGAGAGATATAACTGCGGAATTGGATATGACTAGATTGGGAGGAACATGGGATGATTCACTTACCGTACACGGTGGCTGCATCCACGGCTCCCCATCGATCTGCATGGGCAGAGCTTTCTTTGTCCTGTAATGAGAATAAATGTGTGTTTACATCATCGTGTCATTTTTGTTTTAGGCAGATCAGCAGGGCTTTGTTACAGGACCGTAAACGACGTGATGATCTGCAGCGCATAACAAAAGCCTGGTGCCGGCTAACTCGGCTGTATTATGAAGTGTGAAAGAGTAAAGAGTGACTATTCAGTGTATGCAGATGAGGATAGTGGGGGGCAAATGTACATACGAGGGGTGCAAACAGGTCAGGACATGCCACAGCATAAAAATACAGTTTATTAATGAGTTTAAAAATGTAATAATGGACGTGCTGGACTGTATAACACTAGTAGGGTGAATTCCAGACCCTTTTCAATATTTTGTAAGCCTTACACACAGACAGACACTCCACAGGTAAGAATTTTACATGCATTTAACAGTACAGCCACATATTTCACCTGGTCCTGCCAAAACAATTCTAACCCCTCCAGCAGACTCATCAGCTTCATCAACAGTAGGGATGTAACGATTCACCACAATACAGTTAATACCCGATTCAAAAATTCCACAATTCAAATCGATTTGACATGTAAAATAAATCAATATTCACTCTAAACCTGCAGAGGGCGATGGCGCTACACACCTAGTCTTGTTGACGTCACTGGCGCTATACGCCTGGTTGCCAGAGTCGGGGTTTTTTAGCCAAATTAAGCTTAATTCAAAATTGTTTTGCATAGTTTGTACCTACCTCAGAAATTAAAGGGCATTCATTATTTAGATAAATACCAGATAATCACAAATACAATATTTTATTTTATGTTTTTAAGAGAAATAATAAAAGAGAAATTTGTCTTTAAAAAAATTGTATCGTGAACCCAGTATCGTGAATCACATCGCATCGTGGGTAGAGTGTATCGTTACATCCCTAATCAACAGTGCTGATAAAGGATTAAACATAATTTAGGAATAGCACAAATGCCAATCAGACCATATAACTTTTTAAAGCTTTTTATAGCTTCTGCCTTTCTTACAACAGGTAATGCACTAGATGTGGATGAAACACAGAGAGGAACCGTCAGGGTCCTCTAGGCCCTCAGAAAGCACCCAAGATTTATAAAAATAATATACAATCTATTAACATAATTTAAACATACACAAACCTAAGCAAATAAATCCGCCACACATGACTACTGTATTAAATTTGTGCTTGAATGTAAAGGGTTAAATAATAAAAAACCCTTTAGTCACCCTCTGTTGTACAAATAACAGTGCTGTATGGTTCTCCAGTGATACATTTATAGAGAACCAAGCAATCAGAATTTAATGAGACCAATTTCAAACGACTGCAAAATTGACCAATCATGTCGTCCCTTTAAATAGATGAGCTTTGTGTTTGCTAACTTTATGACGAGTTCCGCTCGCTGTCGTAGCTGTTTTGTTTTGAACTCCGACCTAAAATGTTTCTTTATATTCATAATGCAACAACACACAGAAATAAATTCAAATTTTGAAAGACACAAGTTAAGAAGAATAAGTTAAGGTCGGGGACAGAGGGTCGGGGTTTTAGAATCACAGGTTGGCTACTGCTCAAACACCTAATCTCAATTAGGAGGAGTGTCCACATAATTGTGGCCAGATTTATGCATGTCTTATTGTGAATGTGTTCCCTTAAAATCAGTCATGCACTTCACTGTGTGTGTGTGTGTGTGTGTGTGTGTGTGTGTGTGTGCGGCACTAACTTGATGGTGATTTGGGAGGTCTTGGCGAGCCGGACGGCACTCTTGAGGCCGGTGTAGATCTGTCCCATTTCTATTGCTCCCTCCAGTCCCACCACCTCCAGACGCTTGTCACTCATGTCTGAAAACACATCAGAGTCATTAAACACATTATTTATCCACTTCTGAACCATTTTAACTACCTAAAAAATTACCAAAATAATTCTGATTACTTTGGTCAGTCTAGACACAGAGGGACTGAACTGACCTTTAGTACCACAGCTTGAAATGGTGGTAAATTCTACATCAATTCAGGACATGTTCTGCATCTCTAGTTATTTTATGGTGATTTAACAGGCACAGGGATTTAACAGGGTGGAAAGCCAAAGGCAACTTCTCATAACTGCTGCAATTACGACCCCTGCTGGCTGATAGATGGCATCTACACAATAAGACGTGGGATAATGGAGATTGATCCTCCATGCACGATACAGATCTCTATATAATTTAAACCTGCCACTTGCAGGTAAAAAGAAGTGGTTGCCAGCTGCACATGTGTCAGAGGGGATGTGTGTGAGGGACCAAGGGAATTGGATATGACTTTAAAAATGCATTAATAGAACGTACAACCATTGACTTTGCTGTGAAATGGCAGAAGTCTGGGACGTTGTAGCCTAATGATTAAGATACTAGACTAGTAAGCAGAAGGTCACTGGTTCAAGCCCCACCACTGCCAGGTTGCTGCTGTTGGGCCCTTGAGCAAGGCCCTTAACCCTTAATTGCTGTCGCTTTGGATAAAGACGTCTGCTAAATGGCAAAAGTCTGTGCTGGTAGTCAGAGTAAGAGCAAACATCCAGCCGCTGTACAGACGTACCTTGAGGGCTGACCTTCAGGACATCGACGTCCACTATAACCTCAGGAACCTCCTGACCGGCTCGGTCGCTCTTTTTGGCCTCACCCCACAGGTTCGAGCCGCCGTGCATGCTGGGAATGTTCAGGACAGCGATGCCCTCCAAGGACTGGTTACCGAGGTCCAGCTGAACCCCGCAGCACTGGGTAAGAGGAACCGACACCAGAACACGTCAGATATGATTTACCAGAGTAAAAACAACAGACTAGAGATAAACAGAGACAGGATCTTCACCTCGATGCTCAGACACTCCTTGAGTTTTTTGCAGGAAGCTGAAATGGTCTCAGACGTGGCGAATTCAAAGTACCAGAGCTTGTTCTTCGTTCTGAACCCGACAGGAGAAAACGATGTGAAGAAAAGTGAGAGAAGAAAGACATCACACGATGCATGAACTCTGTGTGGAGTTTGCATGTTCTCCCTGTGTCTGTGTGGGTTTCCTAGTGTGTGTGTGTGTGTGTGCAGATCTTTACCTGCTGTTGAATTTCTGAGGATGTTTTTCTCTCATGGTGTGAAACCGGTGAGCGATCGAGGCGTCCTGTAACACAAACAGAGCTCCGGAATTTACTCCTGATCAACAGTTTTCCTTGTGGCAATAACAGTTCTAACACTCATCTAAGAAGTGTGTTTAAAAAGAACACAAGTGCCCAGTCTGTCATTCCTGAGGAACGTTTCTCTTACCACGCCGATGGAGAAGTAGTTGTTGATGATCTCATAAGGCACCGGGTCTCCTTTCTCCTCGTTATCGTCCGGTATCACCTGTACACTCCAGCGGTCCATCCGCACCGGAGTACTGAACTCAATGGCCTTCAGGATCCGGCTCAGGTCCACGCCATCATAACCTGTACACAATCACCCATCATAACCTGCACCCCATCATAACCTGTACACAATCACCCATCATAACCTGCACCCCATCATAACCTGTACACAATTACCCCATCATAACCTGCACCCCATCATAACCTGTACACAATCACCCCATAATAACCTGCACCCCATCATAACCTGCACACAATCACCCCATCATAACCTGCACCCCATCATAACCTGCACACAATCACCCCATCATAACCTGCACCCCATCATAACCTGCACACAATCACCCCATCATAACCTGTACGCAATCACACCATCATAACCCACACCCCATTATAACCTGCACCCATCTAAACCTGCACACAATCACCCCATCATCACCCCATCATAACCTGCACACAATCACCCCATCATAACCTGCACCCCATTATAACCTGCACACAATCACCCCATCATAACCTGCACACAATCACCCATCATAACCTGCACCCCATCATAACCTGTACACAATTACCCCATCATAACCTGCACCCCATCATAACCTGTACACAATCACCCCATAATAACCTGCACCCCATCATAACCTGCACACAATCACCCCATCATAACCTGCACCCCATCATAACCTGCACACAATCACCCCATCATAACCTGCACCCCATCATAACCTGCACACAATCACCCCATCATAACCTGTACGCAATCACACCATCATAACCCACACCCCATTATAACCTGCACCCATCTAAACCTGCACACAATCACCCCATCATCACCCCATCATAACCTGCACACAATCACCCCATCATAACCTGCACCCCATCATAACCTGCACACAATCACCCCATCATAACCTGCACACAATCACCCCATCATAACCTGCACCCCATCATAACCTGCACACAATCACCCCATCATAACCTGCACCCCATCATAACCTGCACACAATCACCCCATCATAACCTGTACGCAATCACACCATCATAACCCGCACCCCATTATAACCTGCACCCATCTAAACCTGCACACAATCACCCCATCATCACCCCATCATAACCTGCACACAATCACCCCATCATAACCTGCACCCCATTATAACCTGCACACAATCACCCCATCATAACCTGCACACAATCACCCATCATAACCTGCACCCCATCATAATCTGCACCCCATCATAACCTGCACCCCATCATAACCTGCACCCCATTATAACCTGCACCCATCTAAACCTGCACACAATCACACCATCATAACCTGCACCTAAATTGACCGTATGTGATCATAAATGCAGCGGCTGCAGAGCCGTCCTTACCTCCTCCCCACCGCAGACACCGGGCAAGATCATTTCCTGTGCCGAGAGGAAGCACAGCCACCGGAGGACGCACCGGCAAGCTCGCCTTATCTACCGGGGTGTAGAGAATCGATTTACAGTAAAACCAGTGCCACTGTGTTCTATCTAAATATAATCTTATTGCGCCATCTAGCGACAGCATTCAGAAAACACTAAATTAAAACAGTATTTGTATAATATTAATTATTGACCTATTGCATCGAGGATCCAGCCAACAGTCCCGTCACCTCCACACACTAATATTCTGTAATCCTGAAGGTCCCTGAAGAAGCTCAACCTGGTGGGAAAGGTTTCAAAAACGGGTTTGTTTATAAATCCCGAAAGTTCATTACAGGTTTGTATCCCTGAAACAACAAGCAAAAATAATAAAGCCAACAAAAAAACGGTATGTTTCTAATACTAAGCTCAAACCATTAGCGAAATCTCTTACCCTGGTGCTGGTCCTCCGTTACACAGGTTATAAACCTGTCGAGGGTTTAACAGGTACTGGAACTTACGAAAGACCCTGTAAAACAAAATTAATACATTTTATGGATTTAAATTGGTTTCACCAGCCCCGTTACACAGTTACACACATTTTTTTTACTTTATTTTGAGAGTAAATTCAAAATATTTACATTTTAAGAATACAGTTGCAATGTTACGAGAATAAAGTTGAAGTAGCATGGTTTCTTGCAAATGAACAAACTGATGCTGATGTGCCAGGAGATTTTATATTTTCTTTATTTGTGAAACCGATATAAAAGCATAATTTAATCCTTAACATCCTTCATTTTAACAGCAGAGGTTCATTATTATCTTCCTGTTACACACTGTCATAATATTTCAACATTATTCTCAAAGTATTACAATTAAATATTATTTATCATACATATATCATACAAAAAATGGAATTAATTATGAAAAATGTGGTTGATGTCCGGTCACTAAAAGCTAAAAACCCTGACAGGGTTTTTATTTTAGATTTCCTCTGTATTTTCAGTATGATTAAAAGTTAAACATTTTACTGTATTTGTTCATTTAGGAATGTGATATAATAACCTTACCTCACACCCTGCTTCCCTCCACTTTTGGGGTTCACAAAGACCAGAAGAGGGTGAGTGTTTGGAATAGCCATGGCCTGTGAACAAAAAATAACACCAGATACACAGTTTTACACCCGTTCCTTCTCAAAAATATTCCAAAATAAATCAAACTTACTGCCAAACCCACAGACACAACCATAATAAATACACTACATGGTCAAAAGTACTTGGACACCCCTTTTAATTGTTGAATTCACACGTTTCAGTCACAACAATTGCTAACAGGTGTAACGAATCAGTTACATATAAAGGATGCTATAAACAATGCAGCAAGAGTTTAGGGAAGGCCCTTTCCTGTTCCAGCATGACTGTGCAAGCTTTTTAAAGACATGAAGAAAAGCTCCAGTGTCCTGCACAGAGCCCTGACCTCAGCCCCACCAAATAGCTTTGAAATAAATCGGAACATCAACTGAGGCTTTCTTGACCAACCCGTCACTATCTGATTCAGCACAAACCCGATTTTTCTAGAAAACTTGAGACGTTTTCTAAAGTGCAATAAAAGCAAGAATCTTCTCTGTCATTTTATTTCTTGAAAACCGACAACCGACAAGATCTGACACCTGCAATACACTCGAAAAAGAGCGGTAAGGACCACACCCACACAAAGCCTGAGCTTCTAGCCTGAAACCACAAGCTAAATGAACCCTCACACACACACACACACACATGTGTGGCCTGTGGTCCCACTAGCTGTATGCAGCTGGTTTAAAATGTCAGTGTGGAACAGTGCAGAACAAAGTGAGCTGTTCCGCCTCAATGCTCATACAGTAATGCAGGGCTGTGAAAAAGTAAACGCCCCCTCTCTGTATCCCTTCTTATTGCATATTTAAATCATTTAAAGCATCACACATGTTGTTAAACTATTTGATTTATTTCAGGAACAAAGTTATCCAACACCCATATCAGCAATTTTTCACCATTGCCAATAACTGGCTGTATTACCTTTAACATCAATAATTCAAACTGAACACTTTTCTTAAATGTAAAATTTCATCGTTCACATCAGGGTTTAATTCTCGATTTGGACTAAGCCGTAACAAAACCACAATTTTGTTTATACTATAAATCACTGTCTTTGTTTCTTTGTTGCCAGAAATAATCAGAATCTTGTTGTTCTAAACATATTACATTCCATTTATCTGCCTATAGAATCTGGATTTAATACATATTAATATTTATATTTATAGAGTTTCCCCTTTCTCTCCAAATCGAGTTGTATCTAGTTCCCCAGTTGTATCTCCTGTACTGCTGCAGACCCCTAATATGTGTGTTTTGATACATGTGCAGTAGCCAACCACTTCTTTTCACCTTCTTTACAAGGTGGATTCACACAGGGATCAGTATCACATATGAAGAGTCACGCACTGCACTAACCATCCAGCAGAGGGTGTGACAGCGGCAGCGGCAATGAGGAATTCCTTTTGTCATCCCTCCCTCAGACACAGCCAATCGGCCGATAGCAGCTGAGATTCAACCTTAAGATCTCAGCAGTGGACGAGCACGTTACGCCCCTTGTATCCCTGTATCCTTATATTTTACCATAATTACTGCTTGTTGTGTTAAAATGCTGAAGTGTAATTAGGACTCACCTGCAGTACCTGCCCATCAGGTGTGGTGTTGAGGTCACTGTCATCTGATGAACCGTTCTTTACACAGTTTGCCCTCTCCTAAAAAACAGAGCAGTGAGAGAGAAAGCAGTGTAAGAGAGCAGTGAGAGTATATACCTGTTCTTTTTTATTTAATTATACTATTTAAATGCTTTGACAATACAAATATGTGAATTTGTCAGAAGTGAGGGAGAGCAGTGAGAGAGAAGTGAGAGAGAGAGGAGTGCGAGAGAGTAGTGAGAGACCAGTAAGAAAGTAAGAGAGAGGTTAGGAAGAGAGCAGTGAGAGAGAGAGCAATAAACTGTAAAAGCGTAATAGTTTTATTGTACAAGTTTTACTACGTAAGCAAAACTAGGTATATTTAATATTTTATATATATTTATAAATGTCTCGTCTGCCTGTATTTGTATATGTTCAGGTTCTATGTTCATGTGTAGGGTACAAAGGCGGTCAGTTCCAAGGTTCAGGTACATTTTCTCCACTGAGTCCAGGCGTGTGAAGCCACAATAACTATTTTAATGACTACTAATGTATAAACAAATGTTTTATTAGCATCATTAACTGATAAGAAAGCAATAAATGCCAACCTATGTACCAATTATCCTCTCTTGGACTCTCAGGTAGAGATAGCTGAGGGATCAATAGAATTTATCCACAAATCTCATATTAGATGACCAACATCTTTAAATGAACACTTTTAGAGAATAATGTGAAGCACGCTACCTTCATGACAGGGTAAATGGCCCAGGGTGGTAGAATGTGGTCTCTCAGAGGGCCACAGTTACACTCTGAAGGTTCCTGGTTCACACATTCGTCATGACGCTAAAACAAAGAGACAAAAACAGACAAAAAAGGAGGAGCTGACGCAGGTCAAGGGTACTTACTGGTCTCTGTTTATAAGTATTTATACAATATTTATTTATAAAAGAGCAGCATGGTGCCCAGGTGGCGCAGCAGGATATTCCGCTAGCACACCAGCGCCAGGATTCTGAACTCCTCAGTTCGAAACTCGGTCGCCTGGGCACCATCTAGTGGGCATAACTGGCAGTGCCTGCAGCAGACACGTTTCTACTAGAGTGGGATGACCGGACTATGTGGGCGGGGTCTTCAAATGCTGTGTAAGGACCCCGATTGGCAGATAGAGGCGCCTGAGCAGATGCATGGGTGGAAAAGGGTTCCGCTAAGGGCTGCATGCGGGTCTGAGGAGGCGTGAGCAGCAATATACCCACCTCATCTGCAATCAGGGATCCTCCAGCAGCGGGTAGCGCTCACAGCAAGAAGGGCCTGGGTTTGATTCCCCAGCCGGGTGGTCCGGGTCCTTTCTGTGTGGAGTTTGCATGTTCTCCTTGTGGCCGTGTGGGTTTCCTCCAGGTGCTCCGGTTTAATCATAATGTGTGTGTGTTTGTCCTGTGATGAACTGGCAACCTGTCTGCTGTATTTCCTGCATTTCGCCCAATGAATCTGACCCACTGGGACCCTGACCAGGATAAATTGGTGGTAAAACAGCCTGTGAATACATGAATGAGTAAAAAATCCAGACTCTCACCATGGTATGGCACCACACACAGCGTTTGCCCGTCAGACTCTTGATCTTCTTCTGACACTTCTCACACTTGCCCGAGTCGCAGTTTCCGCTCACCCAGTCGTGAGTCGAGATCTGAGCAAACACACAAACAATGATATTAAAATAATATATAAAACTGTTCCTAATATCAGCAATATTGTGGAAATATCTGGAAAAGACATCCGACCCATGTTACGTCCATTTGTGCGTCCTCTGTACAACCTGGTCCCACTGTGATCTACAAGATGTCACATAAAGCCTCCACAAGGGGGCGTTCGCATACAGGTTCATTTCATGTTTATTTATTTTTTGGCTTGTGACCCATAGAGGATTCCTCATCACTGCTGCAGTTACGACCTCTACTGGTTGATCGATGCAGTGCACAGAGACGGGGAATAACAGAGACTCTCTGTGCGCGATACGGCTCTCTATATGAACCCGCCTGGTGCAGGTGATAAGAAGCGCTCAGTACTGCGCGTGTGTCAGAGGGGGGTGTGATAGTCACGGGTGTCATCGGTCAGGACTGGAGGTATGCAGCAGTAGAGGAAGCACTGGGAGGACACGACACTGCTATGCACATTTCTGTGCATTCTTGTGGAGGCTTTATGCACATCTTGTAAACCACAGTGGGACCAGATTGACCACATATTTATTACTAAGTATATTAAGTTTTGTGTTTCGTTTTGTGCGTTGTTCGTGTTGCCTGGGTCACAGTAAAAAACACGGACAATAAGCTGTTAGCATACTAGCTCGCACGCTGACAGAGCCGTGGTGCGTACACGGAGAGAGACGAGAGTTTCGGCAGCCACATTCAAATCACCAGAACTCACTCAGGCAGAACCACCCACATACATGACACAGATCGTGAAGTCGGAGTGTGTAAGCTTACCCCGGCGTCTTTCTTGGATTTGACGTAGGTTCGGGTGCAGGGGGTCGGAGTCCTGTTGGCACAGCGTCCGTGCACCGTGAGCTTGCACCCTGCAGGGGGAGACAGGAGGCGATGAGTTCGAGTCGGGGTATAAAAACGAGGCCGTGAGGTTAAATAGTTATGAGACGCTGAGGTACTGACATGTGCAGCACAGGCCCTGTTTGCGCAGACCCAGCAGCATGCTCTGGCACACGTTACAGTACGTCGGCTTGTTGAAGTGCTTCATCCTCCAGAGGTGCTGCCCGTCCCTCTGTGTCATCTGACGAGAGGAGGGGAAGGAAGTTATTACAGAGGTGTTACAGATGTGTTACTTCCATCCTCCTAAACCAGCCGCCCCTCGTGATCAGAAGGACGTGAGGTCACAGGGTTGAATTCAGTGTTTACTAAACGCCAGTGTGTGTATTTTTAGAGCTGATTTGCATATTCAAATAAACCAAAACAACAGGAAAACATGAAGCTGGGGAGAAGATGGCAAAAACAGATGCCCACGACTATTAAATAAACCAATAATATAATAAATTGTTGTTTTAAACTATTAATTTTACTATTAATTAATTTTTATTTTCTCCCAATTTGTAGTCAGCTTATCTTCCGCTGCTGGTGGATCCCTGATTGCAGTCGAGGTGGGTATATTGCTGCTCACGCCTCCTCCGACCCGCCCGGAACCCTTTTTCACCCATGCATTCTGCACAGGCGCCTCCCCATCTGCCAATCAGGGTCCTTACACAGCGTTTGAAGACCCCGCCCACATAGTCCGGTCATCCCACCCTAGCAGAAACGTGTCTGCTGCAGGCACTGCCGATTATGCCCGCTAGATGGCGCCCAGCCGACCGGTGGCAACCCAGAGTTTCGAACCGAGGAGTTCAGAATCTCGGCGTTGGTGTGCTAGCGGAATATCCCGCTGCGCCACCTGGACACATGGTATTCACTTTCTAAGCCGCTTATCCCAGCGTTTCCCAACTTTTTTACATTTACATTTTCAGCATTTAGTGGACGCTTTTACCCAAAGCGACTTGCAGTACACAGTCTAAGCAATTGAGGGTTAAGGGCCTTGCTCAAGGGCCCAACAGTGCAACCTGACAGTAGGGGGGTTTGCACCAGCAACCTTCTGCTTACTAGTCCAGTACCCTAAACATTAGGGTACAACTGCCCTACAACTGCCCTTACAACAAAGCTACAACTTCACTGATTGGCGGGGGAGGGAGGATCACAAACGATGTAAAATGAGCTTTTTTCGCTGCAATGAGACACTGCTCCCACCTAGGGGTGATACCAGACAATAACACCCGAAATAGGAGCAGTGAAAACTGCTTTTCTAGCAATCTCTAGTTATTCATTCTTTCTGTGCAGCCCGGTAATAAATAGCCCACGGAGTACCTCCAATTAACCTGACTGCATGTCTATGAGCTCTGAGAGGAAAGAAAGGACCCAGATCGTTCCACTTGGGAATCGAACCCAGGACCACAACAGTTGCTAACAGGAGTGATAAATCACGTATATACAGATATAAAGGACATGATATGCTTCTAATTTTGCAGCAGCAGTAGTTTAGGGAAGGCCCTTTCATGTTCCAGCATAAACCAAGCTCTATAAAGACATGAAGAAACTCCAGTGTCCTGCACAAAGCCCTGACCTCAACAGCTCTGGAATGAACCGGAAGATCAACTGAGGCTTCCTTTGGAGTGAATGGAAACACATTCCCACAGAAATACTTCAAAGTCTTGTGAGAAGCCTTCTCAGAGGAGCAGCTGTTGTTCTAGCTGAAAAGATCACACAGGGGTCAACGTGTGCTTTTGAACTGGACTGTCCAACATGCTTAAGGTCATGTGTCCAAATACTTTTGGCCGTATAGTGTATAGTGTTGCTGGCTTATAAATACTCGAATTGTGTAACATAAAGCCCGAGCCTGTGAGGGGGGCTTATTTTTGTCCTGTAGGTGGTAAATATAAGAGTCCGGTGTGAACAGTGACCACTCCAAAAAAAAACTCGATTCATTCCTGGTGTTTATGATTCCCTTCGATTGTTTATAAACTTGAGACAGCAGTGCATTGTGGGCACACTAGGGCACTTTGAGTCATTTAGACCTTTTGTTTATTTAAGCTAAGCACTATTTATAGTGAGAAAACCATCAGTGAGTCACAAAGCCGCCGGTCTCAGAGCACACAGGCAATGCGAAACTGAGACGCACCGAAATAAACCATGAGTCGACCTAAAAGTGTGCACGACACCCCCACAGTGAGGGGCGCGAATAGGCCGAGGGGAAATCCTGCCGCTCCGAGGTCTGTATGTGGTTTAGCAGGGGCTCGGTCACTAACTTGGTCACGTACAGATAAGACGGAGGTGTACATTTGTCACATTTTAAAGGCCGAAGGTCATCAAGGTAGCTGAGGGGACATTAATATGGTACAAAGATCTCATCACGATACTAAACAGGACTAGTACTAGTACTTCATGTACAGACACATGATATATCAGCTTAATTTATTCAGTGGTCCGGTTATAAGCCACACCCAGGATATAGATCCATCTAGTGTGTGTGTATACAGTAACTGGTTCTGGTCAATTTCTTGCTCTGTTACCCACATAAAATGAACTATTAATAAAAAGGAACCCCACAGGACCCCTACTGACCGGGTGGTGTTTGGGTAATGGACTATTCTCAGCACTGAAATGAAACACACACGTGTCGTTCTGCTATAAGTGCATCAGGTTCAGCAGTGTTGGGATTTTTAACAGAGCACCAGTGAGCATTTAATATATTAATAGTAGTCGACCTCCTCCTAGTGACTTGAAGAGTCTCCACTCTTATGGAAATGCTACGTCTGTGGGAATTTGCACACATTCGGTCAGATTGGCTCACAATCAGTGTTCCGTTTCATCTCAAGGCTGTCAGACTGGGTTGAGGTCAGCGCTTTGTGCAGGTTTCTCTATGAACCTTGGCAAAATGCTTCCCTAAACTGTTGCCATAAAGCTAATTTATATTAATATTTTAGGAAGGGTCTGGCTCAGATACCGAAACTCGAACCACACGCACTTCAAGCCACATAGTCACTCAAAAAAGCTGTGAATGACCTGTGTGGGGGCTTAAAGCCATAATAACTCGAGACTGCTTTGTAATAAATAAAGTAAATGTGCCTGCATGGCCTAGCCGATATCCTGAGCTAAAATAATACAAGATTTTTGAGTCCATCAAAGGAGCCCTCGTAATTTTGGTGAACTGAAATTCATAATCCAGAATTAGCCAGGAGAAAGTGGAGAAAGCTCTGATCTCAACATTAATAATCATCTTTAGAATGAATTGGAACTGAATTTAGAGTCAGATCTTATCCAACATGAGTGTACAGGCACATGTTCCCACATACACATTCCAAAATCATGCGTTTTTAATGTAGTGGCTGCATGGATACTGGTGTGTATCGTGTAAGTACGTCTGAGAGAACGGTGATAAATCAGCAGAACGTGGCATCCTCGATTGTTGAACTTGTATCTGTGTATGTGTGTGTGTGTGTGTGTGTGTGTGTGTGTGTGTGTTCAAGGCCACATTTTAACACTGTGTTAATGCCAAGCACAATAAAGCACCACTTCCCACTTCCTACCACAGTCACAGCTCAGGGCCGAGCGTAGATGTGGAGAGTTAATCTCACCCTCATTCACAGCACTTACTCCAGTATTACAGTAAAACAGAAATAATCATAAATAAACCAGACATACTTCCCAAAAACTCACCAAACTGCTATTACAGGGTACTTTACTTTATAGTACAGGCCACATATCGACAGGGTTGAGGTCAGACTTTGGAAAGGTCATTTCAAAAGCTTGATTAAATATTTATTATTTATAAATTCTATACAGTTTCTGCAAATCATCAGTTCCACTGGCAGTAACACTAGCAGTAGTAATAATAGCAGTAGTAGGAACAGTGGCAGTGGTAATAGTAATAGTAGTAATTGTATCTGTGGTAGTAGTAGTAATTATAGTAGTAGTAATAGTGGTAGTAATTGTAGAAGTAATTATAGTAGTAGTAATGGTGGTAATTGTGTTAGTAATAGTGGTGGTAAGATGTAATAGTAGTTATAGTAGTAGTAATAGTGGTAGTAATTGTATCTGTAGTAGTAGTAATTATAGTAGTAGTAATAGTAGTAGTAATAGTAGTAGTAATAGTAGTAATTGTATCTGTAGTAGTAGTAGTAATTATAGTAGTAGTAGTAGTGGTAGTAATTGTAGAAGTAGTTATAGTAGTAGTAATGGTGGTGGTAAGATGTAATAGTAGTTATAATAGTAGTAATAGTGGTAGTAATTGTATCTGTAATAGTAGTAATTATAGTAGTAGTAATAGTAGTAGTAATAATAGTAGTAATAGTAGATGTAGTAGTAGTTAATAGTAGTAGTAGTAGTAATAATGGTGGTAACTGTATCTGTAGAAGTAGTTGTAGAAGTAGTTATAGTAGTAGTAATGGTGGTGGTAATTGTGTTAGTAATAGTGGTGGTAAGATGTAATAGAAGTTATACTAGTGGTAATAGTGGTGGTAAGATGTAATAGAAGTTATACTAGTGGTAATAGTGGTGGTAAGATGTAATAGAAGTTATACTAGTGGTAATAGTGGTGGTGAGATGTAATAGTAGTTATACTAGTGGTAATAGTGGTGGTGAGATGTAATAGTAGTTATACTAGTGGTAATAGTGGTGGAAATTCAGACACAGTTTTCTGTAATTAAATACATCTAAGTTTGGTACTTGAGCAAATTCCCCAGCATCAGATCAATTTCTCTACCATCACACATTCTAAACCATGAAATCAGCCGCTCTGATCCGTGTGGGTTTCTAACCTTCAGCCCGAGCAGAACCAGCAGAGGAACGTTGTTCATCCCTCCTTCCACCCACTCGTCTAACGACACAGTTCCACTGCTGTCTGAGTCAATCGCCGTCATCATGTCCTTCAGCACCTGAAACACACACGCAAAATGAGTCTGTGTGTGTGTGTGTGTGTGTGTGTGTGTGTATGCACTGCTATGTATTAACACTAGCATTACCAGAATGAGAAAACGATGAATTGAGGATTAACACTTTGGCACATAAAATGATTAAAAGCTAAAAGCTAGACTAATATTGGTGTTTATCATGTGGCAGAATTAGTGGGATTGTTTTTTCTACCGCACGTGTTACTAACAGGTGAACAAACTCGAGAGCAGCCAGGCAATTTACATAGACAAACACTGACTGTAGAAACGCTTGTACTAAAGAACTCGGTGACTTTAAACGGAACGCTTTTGTAGGACGCCGTGTTTCCAACCAGCGAGTCTGTTTACGTTCCACCTGGTTTAATTTCTGCCCCTGGCGCCTGTATTTGAAAACATCTAGAGGCAAAATGGCTCAGCTGTGAAACATCACATGCTCACAGAGTACAGCATTACTTATTCCTGAACTCCAGCATCACTGGGAAGCACCGTCAGTAAAAGAACAGTTTCTTAAGAGCTGCTTTTATTGGGTCTTCATGACTGAGCAGTCACACAAGCCTAAGATCACCATGCACAAAGCCAGTGTTTTAAATCACACCATGTCAGCAAAATGCATCACACAGGACAACACTGTATGGGTCAAGCATTCCGGCCTGTACTGGTTCGTTAGATGTACGCCACGCATGCACCAGCACAACTGTAAAGAACATGTTAAAGAATGAATCATCTGAATGTGTAATTTAGATTTATTAGACATGGGGTGTCCAGAGCTTGAACTCTCCGAGTTGAACCTTAACTCTGCTACTGATCAGCTGGGAGCCCTATAGCGGGCACAATCGGCAGTGCCTGCAGCAGACAAAATAGGCCACAACGTCAGCTGGGTGGAAAAAGACCGGACTAAAAAAGTGGGTGGAGTCTTCAAACACTGTGTAAGGACCCTGTTTAGTAGCTTGAGGTGCCTGTTTAGAAGTGCACAGAGATCGATGCGTGACTCTCCGTGTGCTATATCCGGCCTCATGTGCGAGGTAAGTACGGGCAAATAAGACGGGGTCAGTGGACGGATGCACGCATCGGAGGAAGTGTGGGTCAGGCAAATATACCCTCCTTGGATGAGATCGGGATCCCAGCAGCGGAACACTAATTGGTTACGCTAAAAACGAGAGAAAAAAGGAGAAAATGCACAAATAAAAATTAAAAAAAGAAAGGTTGGGTCAGGAAGGGCATCCGGTGTGGCGTCCACTGTGAATAGGAACAGCCATCAGAAGAAAAAATAAAAGTAAATAAATCGGGGTAGATCTTGATTCTTCCAACTATAAACTATTTATTTGTTTGTTTAGACTATTTGTTTCAATTCCAGTTTGTAGTGTGTGTACCTGTAGCCCATAATAATAGTTTACAAAACTAGTAGCAAACGCCTTATAGTTTCTACACGTGGACATTAAAATGTTCAAATGTTTTTTTATACATTTAAATTAGAGATTTATGCAGCATCTACCTGATTTATTACCTTCCTCATCTGACTGGAGATAATGTGGGGTGTTCCTACGACCTGAGCTGGTGTCCCATCTAGTCTTCTCTTCCTCAGGACACCCAGCTATGTATTTTGGCCACCCATTATTTAACCAGGGGTGTCAAAACTTTTGCATATGACTGTACACACACACACACACACATACACACACACACAGAACCGGAACCAGAACCAGAACCAGAACCAGACACACAAACATTAACTTACAGGTCTGAGTTCTGACACGTCCCAACCCAGGTAGTCTGCAGCGTGCATCATTTGGGCGATAATCCGATCCACTTCCTGTCGGCAGAAATAAGAAGATTTTATAAAGCTGATTAACACCACTCTCGTTAATTCTCAACACCTGACAGGAACAAACACTTCAATTAAAATTTGGTCGGTACGCCAGGTGACCTTGGAAAAATTGCTGTGTGCACTAAAGTAAAATCACTATTATTGTGGGTTTTCTGAAAATAAATCATTATCTGCTGCGTCAAAACACACACACCTACATAATATTTGGTTATATATATATATATATATATATATACACTGATCAGCCATAACATTAGAACCACCTCCTTGTTTCTACACTCACTGTCCATTTTATCAGCTCTACTTACCATATAGAAGCACTTTGTAGTTCTACAATTACTGACTGTAGTCCATCTGTTTCTCTGCATGCTTTGTTACCCCCTTTCATGTTGTTCCTCAATGGTCAGGACCCCCACAGGGCCACTACAGAGCAGGTATTATTTAGGTGGTGGATGATTCTCAGCACTGCAGTGACACTGACATGGTGGTGGTGTGTTAGTGTGTGTTGTGCTGGTATGAGTGGATCAGACACAGCAGCGCTGCTGGAGTTTTTAAATACCGTGTCCACTCACTGTCCACTCTATTAGACACTCCTACCTAGTCGGTCCACCTTGTAGATGTAAAGTCAGAGACGATCGCTCATCTATTGCTGCTGTTTGAGTCGCTCGTCTTCTAGACCTTCATCAGTGCTCACAGGATGCTGCCCACGGGGCGCTGTTGGCTGGATATATATTTGGTTGGTGGACTATTCTCAGTCCAGCAGTCACAGTGAGGTGTTTAAAAACTCCAGCAGCGCTGCTGTGTCTGATCCACTCATACCAGCACAACACACACTAACACACCACCAGTGTCACTGCAGTGCTGAGAATGATCCACCACCTAAATAATACCTGCTCTGTGGTGGTCATGTGGGGGTCCTGACCACAGCATGAAAGGGGGCTAACAAAGCATGTAGAGAAACAGATGGACTACAGTCAGTAATTGTAGAACTACAAAGTGCTTCTATATGGTAAGTGGAGCTGATAAAATGGACAGTGAGTGTAGAAACGAGGAGGTGGTTTTAATGTTATGGCTGATCAGTGTATATGCTCTTGCTCTTCACCACATATTATTCAAATTTATAGGTTTTCACATGGGCTCCATATATCAGCACCACAGATTAATAATTACTCAGCAAGCTTGAGGTCAGACCTTCCAAAAGCTTCATTTTAGCCTGATATGTCTGTAAAAAAACAGATTTGCTGTGTGCTTTGGGTCATCGTCCTGCTGAAACTTGGGTCCAAGACTATCTAATGACATTATAGAACTTTATACCCCATTAAATTGCTAATCTAAGTTGCATTATACATATCTGGACCCATATTTTTAGAAAACACACATTAAAAATATGAAAGAATTTAGGAAAGCATAATAATCGTTCAGTAACACGACCTACCGAACTGTCCAGGACTCCGTTTCCATCTCGGTCGTACAGTTTAAAAGCAACTGAGGACACACAGACAATATTTGGATCTGTTAGGACCTGTGAAGATCAGTTAGGACCTGTGAAGGAGCTGATAGAAACACTTTGGGATTAAAACTAGTGTCAGACTCACACTCCAGTTTGTCTCGTGGTTGTCCTTCCTCCAGCAGTGAGAAATAACAGGACACGTCTTTAAGGAAAACCTCCCCTTAGAATCAGTACAGAACAGATAAAGTTAGCAGAGCAAAACAAACACTGAACCAAAACCTGATACCCTGGATAAACGTATCCAAAACAGGTTATAAAAAACTAATATATATTTATACATATGTTTTATACACTGTGAGTCAAAAGGAACTTCTGTAGCTTTGCCTGTAACTTTTACTGCCGCAGCACCAGATCACGATGAATAATTCAGACCGACGACTGGCTGCGTCCAGTTGACCGATGGCTCTGAGATTTATCAGTTCTTGAACTTGTGCCATGCTGTCGTAGGCACATTTCGGTCGTCCGCTTCACTTTCGTCTGTCAGAGCTGCAGGTTTAATGGATCTTACGCTGGAAATTCAGCCAGTGATCTTATTCAGTTTATAACCTCTAATCAGATACGAGCTCTTATATTAATATTTATATTGAAATATTGATTCTTGTGGTTCTGACGTCTGCTGCAGTTGAGCGGAAACACAAATGACCCTGTTGTTGCGTCTCACAAGGAAAGAATTGGCAAAGTTATGGGCAAAAGTACAGAGGTCCATTTTTGACTCGCATTTAACATATACGAGCAATCTTCAAAAAGTTTCCTCACTTTTTTAAACTGTCTTTTAAGAAATTTCAAAAACAAACTCCATCACTCTTCTACATCGACACCTTCCGATGCATTTTTCCAGCGTCGTACCAACTTTTTAATGCCGTCAGCAAATAATGTTTTTAGTTGAGCGTGTAGCCACTGATGGGCCGCTGCTTTCACGTCATCATCACATGACAATCTTCTTCCCTGTAAAGCTTCTTTGAGCGTCCAAAAAGGTGGAAATCTGATGGAGCTAAATCCGGACTATACGCGTCTCTCAGACACGACTGATTACTCCTCCTCCTACTACACCCTCACCGCTTCTAACCAACCAACCAATATAAAAATGTGGAAACGTTTTGAAGATCCTTCGTATATATACACACACACACACACACACACACACACACACACACACATATGATGAGTAATTCATAAGGTCATTTATATCTAAGAGGAAGCACTTGATACAAAATCTCTCAATATCCTCCAGGCTCCTAGGTTCTCTCTACAGTAAATACTAGGGTTTACGTCAGGGGTTGAAGCCTTGCTGAAGAGACTTGCTCAAGGGCCGAGCATATATTTTCAACTTTCAATTATTATTTCACACACACAGTGTGTGTATTGTGGCCATGACAAAATCCCACACAAGAGCATTCCAGCTGAATAAACAACGCTTATTGTTGTTCTGATCTGTTCTGTCTGTTCCTTAATGAAATAAGGACAGCTGTCTGCTTGTGGAAGGGTGGTGGGGGCTATAATATAAACATAAATAATGTAAACATCATTTCAACATATCACTGCCAACATTCAGTTTTGATGAACTCGCTTCATTACCGACAGTATGTGCTCACATGACTATGCGCTTACTGGACATCCTATTACAAAACCATGTGTATATGAGAATGGATTTATCCCCATATAGTCAGTCAGCGTACTAATTCATCCCAAAGGTGTTTAATATGATGAGATCAGGGCTCTGTGCAGGTCACTGGATTTCCTCCAGAACAAACTCTGACTTTATAAATGTCTGGCCTTCCCCAAACTGGTGGTATACAATTAGAAGCATATGTTTTGTATGGTATAATTAATTTTAATAGGTGACTGGATGCTGGTGGATGTGCTGTTTAATATAAACTGAATTTAAATGATAATTTATTTGGTACTTGATTGGTATGTGAGTTAAATGAACTTTTCTTTGCGTATAAAACAGACTTTTACTGTAAACAAGTGTGAGAAATACATCTAGACATTTAAATGAGTAAATGATGACAAAAGTCCCTGGAAACTTACTCACACAGGTTTGAGCCATGCTAACACGTAAAATCCTGCAGTTACCATAAATCAAACAAATAAATCACAGAAAATGTGATGCTGCAAACTGAAAATGTGAAAATCATAACAGTAAAATGGCACTCGTGTATAACTGTACAAAACACTGTGACTCACTGGCATCCTCGGACGTCAGAAAGGACCTGAAGAGTCGCTGGCAGAAATCCACCGGGAAATCCTCAGAGTCCAGATACGTCTTGAGGAAGAGACCGAAGCCCTCTTCATCGATGCACTGCCGGACGAGGAAAAGACCGAATGCACACAGTCAGAAATGAAGCAGCTGCTCTTATCTCTTATTACTTAGTTTTGTGTTGCTTTATATGAAAGAAATTGGTCATTCATGCACTTCAGACTGGATCTCAGATTGTTTCTTGTGATCGTTTACTAAAAGGATTGATTTTGTAGTGTTTTTTTTTTTAAGTAATGTGCAATACTGGGATGCCCGCTACCGGCCGGCTGGGCACCCCCTAGCGTGCTTAATTAGCAATGCCTGCAGCAGACAAAATTGGGCATTAAAGTCTTCCGTGTGGGAAAGGACCGGACTGAAAGTGGGCAGGGTCTTCGATGCTGTGTAGGGACCCTGGTTAGTAGCCCGCGGTGCCTGTACAGAAGGTGGAGGAGCGCAGAGATCAGGGTTGGCCTCATACAAATTCACTGACTATGTGGGCGAATAAGAAGGGGTCGGTGGACTGCACTTGTGACAGCAAAAATACCCTCCTCAGACATGACCGCAGTCTCCAGCAGAGGAAGATGAATTGGCGACGCTAAATCAGGAAACTTTACTTCATGTCACGTTATATAAAAGAACCAATTAGGCTTTACAGAAAGAAGAATTAAAAACGATCATTAAATTGTATATTGGGCGCACCTCCGGGGACTCGGGTTGAATATCTGGTGTGAAACCGTGCAATAAAATAATAATAAAGCCGCCCTGAGGAGGAACGCTTCCTCTCGCCGCTCCTGCACTACAAACCCAAACCCAGTTCTGTTTCAGACGCACTGACGCTGGCCTCGTTCTGCCAGACACACTCAAACTTCAAAGCCCCGAGGACACCTGCTCATCTTTTGGTGGAAAATCATGACGCAGTGAATGGTGCAGTGACTTATCAACCCCCTCATACACACCTACACACGTATACACACACACATAAACATGTACACACACAGACACATGTACACACACAGACACATGTATACACACACAAACATGTACACACACAGACACATGTACACACAGACACATGTATACACACACAAACATGTACACACAGACACATGTATACACACACAAACATGTACACACAGACACATGTATACACACACAAACATGTACACACACAAACATGTACACACACAAACATGTACACACACAAACATGTACACACAGACACATGTATACACACACAGACACATGTATACACACACAAACATGTACACACAGACACATGTATACACACACAGACACATGTATACACACACAAACATGTACACACACAGACACATGTATACACACACAAACATGTACACACACAAACATGTACACACAGACACATGTACACACACAGACACATGTACGCACACAAACATGTACACACACAGACACATGTATACACACACAAACATGTACACACAGACACATGTAAACACACAAACATGTACACACACAGACACATGTATACACACACAAACATGTACACACAGACACATGTAAACACACAAACATGTACACACAGACACATGTATACACACACAAACATGTACACACACAGACACATGTATACACACAAACATGTACACACAGACACATGTATACACACACAAACATGTACACACCCAGACACATGTATACACACACAAACATGTACACACAGACACATGTAAACACACAAACATGTACACACAGACACATGTATACACACACAAACATGTACACACACAGACACATGTACACACACAGACACATGTATACACACACAGACATGTACACACACAGACACATGTACACACACAAACATGTACACACACAGACACATGTATACACACACAGACATGTACACACACAGACACATGTATACACACACACTTATGAGCTCACATCTGGCCTGACACACATGTGCACTGCAGATGCACTTTTGTTTGTTCGGCTTTCAGTTTCAGCCCAGAATACACACGACGACAATGAAGCTTGACCATCCTGCTGGGTTTTGTTACTGCAAATAATGAGAGTGGTCTCTTTTAGGATGCTAATAGTCTCATCCACAGTGCACGGTGTGTCACTATATAGTTAAACGAGTATGAAAATCACGTCTACCACCTCTATTATATTTGGACAGAGGAGGCCTAGTGGGTAGAGATGTGAGATAGCAATCTTGGTTCTGGTATGCAGCCCTTGGTGGTGGTGTTGGGCCCTTCAGCAAGGCCCCTGAGCTCCGACCCCAGTACACGTGCAGGACGTGGCTCGGTGGATAGCGAGGAAATGGAAATGAGGGTGTGCGCCGGGTGTTTTCGGGTAACACAAGAGCCTGGTATTTCCTTCACTGACTTGCTGATACCAGTAAATCTCTGACAGGAAGCGACTGGCTGAAGTTTCGAGAGCGTCTGAACGACACGCCATTGAGGGTAAAGTCCCGGAGTCGAGTTCACTTTGCATATTGGTTTGGGCAGTGAAAAGGTCAGTGTGTATTAAGTGCCAATCGTAAACACCTCGCCCCGAACTCTTACCTCGCCGCGTCTGTACTTCGCCAGCTGACCGTCCTCATCGAATTCCTTCAGGACGTCTTTCACTTTCAGGCTGCAGTCTGTGGTGGACAAATGCACACAAGCACAAGCACACACACACACACACACACACACACACATAAACACACACACACACACCGAGTCAAGGATGGAGAAGAGTGAAGGCGACGGAGTTTGAGATTCAAACATCGGCTTTGAGATTCAAATAGGCTTTCTCAAAACTTTGACCTGCATCACTTGGATGGTTTTACACACACACGCAAACACACACACATGCACACGTGTACACATACGTGTGCAGCTTAAAAACTCACAGTCCATGTACTGCTGCAGCTGGATAAAGTCCACTGGGCTTAGTTCATTCCCATCATGCTCTGTTGCTTCGGAGGGATCTGCTGGATCTGTCAGTTCTGCCGGATCTGTAGGCTGGGCGGGCTCCATGGGATCGACTGGATCTCCCGATTCGGACATCGTGGAACAGGTTACAAGACCCTACTGCCAGAGAGAGAGAGAGAGACGAACATTCAATTCCAGTTAAATCTGAAACCATTTCCATAGTCTCACATTACAGCGAACTCCACACACAAATCATGTCTATATACACATACATGTTTCTATATGAACGTATGAACCCTATAGGTGTACCTCATAAAGTCTATATAAAGTAATATGTGAGTATACAGGCATAACATTATGACCACCTTTCTAACTAACTGGTCTACAGCTATGCAGCCCTATACACAACAAACTGTGATGCTCTGTGTAACTTGTCAAACTCGCTCAGATCCTCACGCTCGTCCATTTTTCCTGCTTCTAACATCAACTTTGAGGATAAAATGTTCACTTGCTGCATAATATAGCTGCCCACTGCCCCCTATTTCTCTCTGTGGGATTTCAGAATGGATATATGACTTTCATTATATGAAAATATTTTATGATAATATGATTGTGATATTTTATGTATAATAAAATATCTAAAATACATAATGCTTTAGGTCAGGGGTGTCAAACTCATGTTCACTGAGGGCCACATCTGCATTAGGGCCGATTGTAACGTATCCTGCTGTGTTTGCAGCCGCCTTGTAAGTTTTGGACAATTTGTTGTTTTTCTTGGAGGCTAAATTCTGTTTGGTGTCAAAATGCCAAATTTATACTGTATATTTATAATGTACAGTATATCTACATCTATATTGTTCTCCTTTAGCACAGACACGGCCTCATAACACAAGAGATATTTTCTATCCATTATTTCTGTACTAATTCAATGATAAAATAAACGTCCTCTTAAAAGTCTCTGTTAAAAAGGACACCAGTAGGACCCTCACTACACCAAATCATTTTAAATGCACGAGCGAATGAATAAATGTAAATGCAGGCGTGTAAACGTGAATGGAAATGCGAATGGAAACGACACGGCCGCGTTTTTCAGATGAAACACGACTCCTGCAGACTGAGTCCTCGGTCACGCATCAAAAAAAAAATGCAAATCCGGGCATCAGGAGTGTCCAGCATTACCCGCAAAGGTTTGGTGTGGCTTCAGGTTTTTTATTTTGACCAACCGAACACACCCTGGGGCGTGTGAACCTGCAGCCACGCCAGGAGAGAGGTTTAAACGTATAAATCTATAGTGTGGTTCACTATGTCTCATCTGGGACTGGAATAAAAGATCAGTCTACCAATGTGGTAAAGAGAGTAATGACAGGCAAAAGCATTTATTAGGATGACCTGCTCAAATAAATATGTGATGTTCAGTCAGTGTTATTGTATTATTTCCTGAACCTTAACAGCTGAACTTAAAATCCTCAATAAACCGACAGCACATAAACAAAAAATGTAATTCATTCATTCATTCAATGTCTGTTTTATCACCATTCAGGGTCACATTTACATTTTTAACATTTAGTGGACGCTTTTATCCAAAGCAACTTACAGTATACAGTCTAAGCAATTGAGGGTTAAGGACCTGGCTCAAGGGCCCAACAGTAGCAACCTGGCAGAGGTGGGGTTTGAACCAGCAACCTTCTGCTTACTAGTCCAGTACCTTAACTGCTAGGCTACAACTGCCTTAGGGTCATGGTGGGTGCAATTCACTGGGTGAAAGGTGGGAAACACCCTGGACAGGTCGCCAGTCCATCACAGGGCAAACACACACACACACACACACACACACACATGCCTAGGGCAATTTTAGTATCTCCAGTTCATCTAAGTCCAGGAAACCGGAGCTCCCGGAGGAAACCCACACAAACACGGGGAGAAAACATGAGAATCAAACCCAGGACCTTCTTGCTGTGAGGTGACAGTGCTACCCACAGAGCCACCGTGCCACAAACATTGACAAATTGACAGGATGAATATTTTAAGTCCATTATTTATAAACAGGTGAGTCTACTGGGTCCATTAAGCAGCGTGTATGGATGACGTGGAGCTCTGACAGTTACAATTCTTTCATATCTTTAATAGTAATGCTCTCAAACGCTGTGCCAGTGTGTGTAAAAAATAAACAAACAGCACGAGAAAAGATGAACAGTGGTCGCAAATAGAAGTTCACTTCCATTTCCACAAAAACAGATGCAGCTTCACAAAACTAAATTCCCCAAAGGTTCCACAGAATAACACCTGAACTACGTGGAAACACCTTTATAACACAGAGCTGCAAATCATCACACAGACACTATCCAATATCTATCTATCCATCCATCCATCCATCCATCCATCCATCCATCTGTCTGTCTATCTATCTATCATCTGTATGTCTGCCTGTCTATATATAAATCACTTTCTATCTATGTTTGTCTGTCCGTCTGTCTATCTATCATCTATCTATAAATCATTCTATCTATCTGTCTGTCTGTCTGTTTATCTATCTGTCTGTCTGTAAATCACTCTATCTGTGTCTATCTATCTATCTGTCTGTCTGTTTATCTATCTGTCTGTCTATAAATCACTCTATCTGTCTGTATATCTATCTATCTATCTATCTGTCTGTCTGTCTGTCTGTCTGTCTATCTGTCTATCTATATATAAATCACTTTCTATCTGTCTGTCTGTCTATCTATCATCTATCTATAAATCATTCTATCTGTCTGTCTGTCTATCTATCTGTCTGTCTGTCTGTCTATAAATCACTCTATCTGTCTGTCTGTCTAATATAAAAAAATGCCAAACTTGGTATAAGAAGCACAAAACTTGGACTCTTGAGCAATGGAAAAACACATGGTCTGAAGATACAATAGACATTCACTATATTTCTAAAGTCTAAAGTGATTTATGGTAAGAAAAAGACAAGAGGATTTTGCTCTCAGGTTATTAAACACAGTTTGAAATCTATAATAGTTCAGGCAGCAATTTATCCAGATCCTCAGATGTAGTAATGTCCCTGCAGCCAACAATACAAACACAAACACAGGGCCAAATGCACCTTGTGGTGCCAATAATCTTTTTTAAGGATGCTTTGACATTCCAGGACTAATAATCGTCTTAAAACACTGAACTATTATTCAGAAGGTTGCTGGTTCAGCCCCCAAAGCTCCCACCTCAATGCTTCATTTTCTCGTATTGTGTTCAATCAACAAAAGTCGCTTTGTATAAAAGCATTGGCTAAACGCCGTAAATGTTAATTATTCAGAAGAGCTCTAATGAGCACCAGTATAACAGAAAGCAGCATTGATGGTGTTTGCAGTAAACAGATGTAAACATTATAACAGCTTAAGGGAAATACTGCAGCACTGAATGAGGATGTGATGTGGATCTCCACCCGACTTCTGAAAGAACATCAAGCCACAAACCATTCAGGACTGTAAAATCATCCAAGGATTAAAGCTTTTCCTCTGTATGAGCTCTTGGTAAGGATGAAAATATCGCCAATTCCTTTCAACCGACCGCCATGAATAGCTGGTTAACTGATAACGGACAAGCTTACAGCATCCAATTAAAACCTACAACACATCACCGAGTATAATAACAACAACAACAACAACTACAACAATCAATACTTAATTTCATTAAAAACAGAGTAATGTAGTGATCAACAGTGAATGTAGATCAGTGAGCAGAACCAGGTCAGCATTCTGATTGCACATTTTAATCTGTAGCTTTTAGCGAACGGTTCATTAAGTGCTTAATAAACACAATAAACATCAAAATTTTTGTACTGTTTCTGTATAAAAAAGAATCATCACACAACAGATCCACATGTGAGGGGGTTTAACATGCAATCAGACTCCATACTGACTCAATTCAGTCTGATTTTAAAGTGCAGTAATAATTCTGCTTTTTAAAAAAGACGCTGGCACATGAGGATGAGTCTCAGATCAGCAGTCTGAGCTCTCATGTGTGTGTGTGTGTGTGTGTGTGTGTGTGGAGGTCTGTAGCTCTGCGCTCAGTTCAAGCATCAGCTGTTTAAATGTATGAACTTTTTAATCAACAGCAATAATCGAAATAGTTACCAGATAATTAATCACTGATATTCCTCACTCCCTAATATTAATATCTAATTATTATTTATAACCTATTGTTTGTTTATTTCCATGTTTTACATCTTTGGTTACATTCATGACAGGAACGGTAGTTACTCTACACAAGATTCATCAGTTCACAAGGTTAATATCAAACACAGTCATGGACAATTTAGTGTCTCAGGTTCACCTCACTTGCACGTCTTTGTACTGTGGGAGGAAACCGGAGCACCAGGAGGAAACCCACACAGACATGGGGAGAACATGCAAACTCCACACAGAAATGACCCGGACCGGCCCGGACCTAGGAATCAAACCAAGGGTCTTCTTGCTGTGAGGCAAGTTTTTTCAATTTTATTGATGTTTTTTCTATTTTATTGATGCATTTTCTCCCAATGTATTGTAGTCAATCTCTCTTCCGCTGCTGGGGGATGCCTGGTTGCAGTCGAGGTGGGTATATTGCTGCTCACGCCTCCTCCGACCCGTGTGCAGTCCTTAGCGGAACCCTTTTCCACCCATGCATTCTGCACAGGCGCCTCTCTATCTGCTAATCAGAGTCCTTACACAGCGTTTGAAGACCCCACCCACGTAGTCCGGTCATTCCGCCCTAGCAGAACCGCGTCTGCTGCAGGCACTGCCAATTATGCCCGCTAGATGGCGCCCAGTCGACCGGTGGCAACGCTGGTTTCGAACCGAGGCACTAAATCTGAATCTGAGCACCTGATTTAAATGTAATTTAATGATATTTGTTATGTTAATATTTATAACAGGTGAACAGTGACTGCAACTTCATTAAGTTAAGATCAAATCGACCTGCTTAAAGGATCAAATCAGACCTTCAATACACAGGAACTCACACGGTCACTTTCACAGCTGTATTAACTCGTTTAGTAGCAGAGCTTAATACTGAAGAATACTTAAAAAACTCCTAAATTCTAACTTTCCTTAATATGTTACTCAGAATGCAGAAACAGAAGCAGCTTTGTGGTCTCAGACGTTTGTGCTCGACTGTATATCAAACCGAGAAGAATAGCTAATGCTCTTTAACTCTCTCCGACAAAACCACAATGAGAGCCATTATCTCCAAACTGAGAAACTGTGGTGAATCAGACCAGGAACGGATCAGCGGCATCACGTCCAGGAAGTCACGAATTATTCATTCATTACCACCGCTTTATCTTATTTAGGGTCACGGTGGGTACAGTATACTGGGTGAGGAGCAGAAAACACCCCGGACAGGTCGCCAGTCCATCACAGGGACCTGACTGCATGTGTTTGTACTGTAGAATACACAGGGAGAACATGCAAACTCTACACAGAAAGGACCCGGACCGCTCCACCTGAGAATCGAACCCAGGACCTTCTTGCTTTAAGTGACAGTGCTACCCACCGAGCCACCATGCCAGTCACAAATAAAACCAGCAAACTGGAGACATCTCAAACGTTTCTCGAGAGACTGGTGTGAAAGACGAATGTTAATGACAGGAAGTGTTGAGTTGCACTAACCGTGGCTTTAACAGAAACACTGAGGGTGTCTGCTTTGACATTTCCTGCAGGTCGTGTTTTACACTTCTTCAGGAGGATCTGCTGACGGTGGTGAGTGAGGGCTGCACGCTCGCCTCCACAACCTCTCAGTTTTATTCAACGTTAGACAGAGGCCACGTTCAGCGTTACAATCCAACCACAGAGTCACGGTTATTGTTTTTTTACATCATTTAATTATATGAATTCTGAGACTGATCTTACTGATATCCTACTACTAATCTTTCGAACCTGATTGGTACTACTACCCCCAATATTTGTTTAACAGTGATTACATTTGACTGTTTAGAGATTGTATCGATTTTATTGTATTTATCTATTAGATTTTAATGGTTTATTGATGTCTGTTACTTTCTTGCTTTTGTAAAGTGTCCTTGAGTTTTTTGAACGGTGCCATAAATAAAATGGATTATTATTATTATTATTATTAAAGATAGATACAGTAGATAGACAGACAGACAGACAGACAGACAGACAGACAGACAGACAGACAGGCAGGCAGGCAGATAGATAAAAAAAGAAAGACAGACAGACAAAAAGACAGACAGAGAGATAGATATTATAGACAGGCAGACAGACAGAAAGATAAAAATACAGACAGACAGACAGACAGATAAAAATACAGACAGACAGACAGATAGACAAGTAAATATACAGATAGACAGATAGACAGAAAGATAAAAAGACAGTCAGACAGACAGACAGACAGACAGATATTCTATTTATACAGAAGGAAATTATTGGTGTCTTATAAAGTCATAATTTAATGGAAACGTTTTCAGTTTAGACTCAATTCAGCCAAATCCGTGTTTATTATTAACACAATTATCACACAAGTGATGTAAACAAACAATCTATCAGAATTAAGCAGCTTTTCCTTCATGGTTCAACAAGTAACACCAATTAAACAGCACACTTAATTTTGCAGATCAAAATAAACTAATAATGTAATTGAATGTAGAAATAAATGAGATCATAAACTTTCCTCTTCCTGTTATTTGTGCTTGTAATGAGCTGTTCACTAATTCTGTGTTGTGTTCAATTAGCTAAACTGGCAATTAAATAATAAAATAATAATAATAAATTAAGTTACAAGGGGGTTAAATTAACTGGGGTGATATGGGTGTTTGAGAGCTTTGTTCTTTTACAAAATGCTTTGTTTAATGTTTTATAATGAAACAAACAAGCACTAACAGTCTATGCAGGTTACTCGCGTGGGTATCCGACCCATTACTACTTTATTAGAGGTATAAAGGTGAATAACGTCTCTCAGCACATTAAAAAAAGACTTATTAGCAGATTAATGCTGGAAGTTTGATCAGCATGTGAATCCACAATGGCTCTTTCTCCAGACCATAAATGGGTTCGAAATGAGTCACGGCCATTACGGGCTGTTAAGTGCGGTCACGATGCTCACTTAACCGTTCAGACTCGAGCAAGAAACAGAGAAATATGCATCAGAAAATGTGTTTCTATCTGTACGAGCTCAGGTTTGTTCTTTTCTGGTTAAGATTCCTCTGTAAGGTCTTATTATAATAATACATCATTAAATAAAGCACAAGCAGCACCATTTTGTCTGTGTTCTGCAAGACTACAGTAACGTACTGCTCCATCTAATGTGTTAGTATTCTGATCTAGTACTCAGTACGCAGCCTTCGAGCACAGCTGACAGAATTCAATAATTACTTTGGTTATCTGCTAAACTTCCTCAACTGTCATCAGCAAGAAAGTGAAAGTAACAATAAGGGTCCAAGAACAGAACCTTGAGGGACACGAAGTTAGCATAATGTCGTCAGAAATCACAATTATTTGTTCTAAAATAATAAAAACAGCCACATAACTGAGGAAACCTAAAGAAGAAAAAAATGGACGTTTAAGTTAAAGGGAACTTCAGGAGAAGGAAGGTTGAAGGTAGATTATGACTGTTTACCGGCGCATGTGTACGCGGTGGCAGAATGAGTTAGCCAGGAAAAGGGAAATGTTAGCAGTGTTATGGAAATTTCAGTGGTAACGCGGTGGCGGGTTGCATTGGTTTGTTGCAGGCTGCAAAGCTGGAGGTTCCCCGGTGTTGTGTGTTGCATAATAGATCAGCCCTCCTACGCAGAGGCAGGTACAGGTACAGCTGCACAGTTACTCACATTTATTATATGACTGTACGCTGTTATTTAGCTGTTTTATTGTGATGATTAACGCTGACCTTTCGTTCCTAGACGTGAAAAAAACAACTTGATGGAAAGATGACAGGGTCGTGCTGAAGGTCACTGAGCTGTGCAGACTCAGTTTATGGGCAAAATATTGAAAAATATGGAACTTTAACTTAAATGTCTGTTTGATTGATTGTGCTCATCTGTGGATGATAAGATGAAGTGTCCACAAACATTTGAACATGTACTGTGTTTTATATAACAAACTTTAAGCTTATAACAAGCAATTTACAAAAATATGGAGCAAAATCTTTATAATTATCATGTAAGTAATTGTCTCCATGCCTTGAAGTTGTAGGTACAGATGTATAACCTACATTTCACCTTGTATCAGTAAACATTAGTAGCTCTGTGGTTAAAATACTGATCTAGTAATAAAAAAAAATAGTCCCAGGTTGGCACTGTTGGACCCTTGAGCAAGGCCCTAAACCCTCAATACCCTCAACTGCTGGGTTTGTACATGATCACAATTGTGAGTTGCTCCGGATAAAAACAGCTGCTAAATGGGCAGTGGTAGATCTGCGGTTAAGGTACTTGACTGGTAATCAGAAGGTTGCCAGTTCAAGCCTCACCACTGCCAAGTTGCCACTGTTGGGACCCTGGGCAAGGCCCTCAACCCTCAATCGCTCGAAGTGTCAGCTAAATGTCGTAAATGTAATTATTATAGGGCAGTTGTAAGGCTAGTAGGCTATAGGTCTAGTAAGCAGAAGGTTGCTGATTCAAATTCACCACTGCCAGGTTGCCACTGTTGGGCCCTTGAGCAAGGCCCTTAACCCTCAATTGCTTAAATTGTATAACGTAAGTACCTTTGGATAAAAGCGTTCGCTAAATGCCATAAATGTAAATGAACCTTTAATAATTGCATCATACACTAAACTAAAAAAAAACATTATCCCCTTGAACACCTGAGATGAACTAGAACTCCGATTGTAAGTCTGATCAGTGCCTAATCTCAAAAATGCCCTTTTAATCAGACAAATAATTCCTACAGACAGGCTCTGAAACCCTGAATAAAGACCCTAGAACAGTACAGGCTGTTACAGATGTGTTAGGGGGTGATAAGGGGGTGTTTTTGGATGTAAACAGACCCAGTATTGTCATGTGCACCTACTATAAAGAAAAGCCCTTCAGATACAGATGTTCCACTCTTACCTGCACTGACATTGTTTAATCAGAATACGGCACATTCGCTACCCAATTATCACATAATCGCCTAAACCCGATTATCTCTAATCACTCTTGTCTTATCGTGACTATCTAGGATTATTCCAATTAATGATGTTTTATAATCTCACCTTTACATGCACAGACAAACAACAGCTTCAGCTTCCTTATTAATTATTTATATAGCTTCATTATTTTATTCATTTGCTTTTAATAGTTTTTAGTCTAAATGTGTTTATTAATTTGTTAAAAATGTGATTGTTTCTATTCAACATTTAATATTTTATTTAACACGTTAATAAGCATATTTCAGAATTTTAAGTCTATTCATTACTTCCTGTCCAGGCACCCAGGTGGTGCACCGGGATATTCCGCTAGCACACCAGCACCGAGATTCTGAACTCCGCAGTCCAAAACTCAGCGTTTCCACCGGTCAGCTGGGCGCCATCTAGCGGGCATAATAGGCAGTGCCTGCAGCAGACACGGTTCTGCTAGGGCGGGATGACCAGACTATGTGGGTGGGGTCTTCAAACGCTGTGTAAGGACCCTGTTGGCAGATAGAGAGGCGCCTGTGCAGAATGCATGGGTGAAAAAGCGTTCCGCTAAGGGCTGAGCGTGGGTAGGCGGAGGCGTGAGAAGCAATATACCCGCCTCGACTGCAATCAGGGATCCACCAGCAGCGGAAGACAAATTGACTACAATAAATTAAGGAGAAAAGGGGAGAAAAAACTGGCTGATGAGAACCACCGTCTAGCACTTTTGCCAAAGTTTGAACACAACTGTAATGCATTTAATTTCTCTGTATTTGCTTAATTTAATATTATGGACACAATAAGATACAACTTTTATACACGTTAATGTTCTATGTTTGATTTTTAAAGTGTGGTCATTTTAACAAACACTAAAACTGATACTAATTGTGCACAAACGTTTGTTCACTGAAGTTCTTGTAATCATCAACCACGACAAAATCACTTTAGGCTCTGATGTGCAGTCTGAATGCAAACGCACCCAACATAACAATAAAACCTGAACTCCATCCTCTTTCCTGAGGTTTCTTTAGAAGAACTGAACGCAGCTCTGTTAGGGATAATTAGTGCTTCCAGTCCTGAGTGCTTACAGTAAATGTTTTTCTCCTCTCAGCTAAAATGCTGTTTGCTTTGTTGTGTTTTATGATGTCCTGCCCACGCGCTCTGTACAGTCGACTGCTTCTCTAAAGATCAGAGTTCTGTTCTTTAAATTACGGGCGTGGTCGCCGTGTTTCCCTCACATACTTTCTCTCGATCACGGTGTCTGTACTGAACCTGAACTGTACTGAAATCCGCTCCGTCCAGTCTTTATTTGTAACGACACAAAAGGCCGAAGCCGGTCACTATGGAAAGTGTTTCCCCATCGGCTGGGTTCCGTCAGAGCGTTGCCAGGGGAGACTGACGGGAACGAGGCGCCGAGTGAGAGAAGAAAAGAGAGAATTTAATAGGTCTTCCCCCTTTTCCTCCCCCCGCACACACAGGGTTCGACTCTCGCGGCCTTTAAACGGCCTGGTTTGCATTCCACCTGCACATCCGGGCGTAATCCACCCTCCACGTCTATAAATGGACTTTTTACAGTGCCTTTGAGTTTGTGACGGATGTCCAGGATGTAAATAGGATTTCTCATATTTATCAGCTATGCGATACTTCCTACACTATGGGAGAGTAGTATTGGGATGCCTGTGTAATATTTGAATTCATGCGTTTCAGCCAGAACAGTTATATAAAGGTAATTACACGCTTCTAACCTGTTTCAGCATGACTGTGACTCTGTATAAAGACATCTAGAAAAGCTTGATTTAAAGAAACTCCAGTGACCTGAACTGGAACATTAACTGAGCTTTTCTTGAGCCATACAAATCTTTTGACTGAATGGGTACAAATTCCCACAGACATGCTTTAAAGTCTTGTGAGAAGCCTTTTCAGAAGAGCGGCCTCTCACAAGACTTTTCTCAGTCAGGTGTCCAAATACTTTTGGCCATGTGAAAGTCATAAAAAATGAGCTCACAACATATTTCAAAACAGGGGGTGCTGGAGCCTGTCCCAGCTTTTCAAGGGGCGCAAGGCACACAGTAACACCCTGGACGGGGCGCCAGTCCAATTAACCTGACTGCATGTTTTTGGACTGTGGGAGGAAACCGGAGCCCCCGGAGGAAACCCACGCAGACACGGGGAGAACATGCAAACTCCACACAGAAAGGACCCGGACCTCCCCGCCTGGGGATCGAACCCAGGACCTTCTTGCTGTAAGGCGACAGTGCTACCCACTACCAGTTTTGCATGATTTTTTCAGGTCTGTGTACATTGTATGTCAAAAGCATGCATTAGGATTGGCTGCTCTGAAATGCCCCTGGTTTTAAGTGTCCGGGTGAGTGTACGATGCCCTGTGTGAACTGACCCTAATCAGAATGTATTCCTGTACTGTACAGTATGTGGTCTAATAAAGTCTGGACACCGAAAAATTCAAACTAAGTAAAAATAAGTTTACAGATGTGAAGCTTTGTTCATATTTCATAATGTGGGGGGGAAAACGGCACATAAAAATGTTCAGCATGTCTTTCCTGTCCACTATTTTTGTTATTAAAATAAAAAATAAAAAAAACATGAAATCTGACCGGTGTCCAAACTTAAACACACACACTTTATAAAGAGAAGCTATAATAAACATAAACAACAAATATTTATTCATTGCTGCTTCTGGAAACACTGGACGCAACTGGATCACATGCAACTGTACATGATAATATTTAGAACAAGGCCGTAAATATGATATATCGAGGGGGAAACGTCCCCACTGATATACTGATGTAAAATTATACACCGACCAGGCATAACATTATGACCACTGACAGGTAAAGTGAATAACACTGATTATCTCCATCCACGTGGATGTTACTTTGACACATAGCACCTACCTAAGCATTGCTGCAGACCATGTTCACCCTTTCATGGAAACGGTATTCCCTGATAACTGTGGCCTCTTTCAGCAGGATGATGCGCCCTGCCACAAAGCTAAAATGGTTCATGAATGGTTTGAGGAGCACAACGACGAGTTTGAGGTGTTGACTTGGCCTCCGAATTCCCCAGATCTCTATCCAATCGAGCGTCTGTGGGACGTGCTGGACAAACAAGTCCGATCCATGGAGGCCCCACCTCACAACTTACAGGATCTGCTGTTAAAGGATCTGCTGCTGACGTCTTGGTGCCAGATACCACAGCACACCTTAAGGGGTCTAGTGGAGTCCATGTCTCGACGGGTCAGGGCTGTTTTGGCAGCAAAAGGGGGACCAAAACAATATTAGGAAGGTGGTCATAATGTCATGCCTGATTGGTGTAAGTAACCATATTCCACTCACTTTTATTTTAGATTAGCAGGGAACCTACCCCCCCCCCCCCCCCCCCCCCCCCCAATTTATTGCTATGGCCTTGATTTAGAATAAGTACACCTCCAATACTTGACGGTTTGAGATGCAGCCTCCTGATATGTTTCATTAAAAATGCTCTATATATGGTTCTGTTAAGCTCCTGTGCTTTTCTCACTTTCACATCTCATAAAGAGGTCTGGAACCTTTTCCGAGGTCCCGAAAATAAACCCTCTCGGCGTCCTGCACCGAGCAGACGAGATGAAACCCGAGCAGCGTGAACAAAGGCAGCCGGAGTGACTCACGGCTCTTTGAAGATGGCAGCGGTGGCAGCCTCGACGTGACAGAAGGAAACCCGCTCAGAGTCACACGGCAACCACAGGCACGTCTGGGCCTGCTAGAACCCCGCCCGGGCCTGCTACCTCCGCATTCTGAACTCTCCCAGAATGCTCGGTGAGAGAGGAAGCATGCAAAGCGGCGAGGACTGAGCCGGCGCTCTGCTCCCACCTACACACTGCAGCAGAAACAGGAGGCTTCCAACACAACGCTTCTACCCGAAACCTCCAGGAACGCCACCACTCAACAACGCTGTAAAAATCACTTTTAATCACTTCCTCAAAGAACCTTCATGGTTCTTTATGCTGTAGTTTACTTAAAACGGGATCCCTAACTGAGGAACCCCAATTATTTTATCATATAATTGAAATCAATAAGGTGTTTGGGCATCACAGCTGGCTAGCACAACAACACACAGCCTCACGAGTCTGGCCTGCATCTCAACAGACCCAACTGACCATGTCTGAGGTCCTGTCCGGTCCAGCCACTGGCACGAGCCAGTTGTGTGGTCCAGCAGTGGTGTACAGATGTGGATATGGACGTCAATTTTATTTATTAACTGCAGCATTGATGTCTAGAACTTGATTTGTTTAGACTAGATTGTGAATTGTAACTGTAGTTTTTACCTTGGGGAAAGAGAATAATACAGAGTTCCACTATTAATTAGGAGGTCGGACCCCCACATTTCCCCGTCCAATGTAAACCATGCTTTAGACATAAGTAGCCTTAACATGTACATCCATAGTCATGCTTAGCTGTCAGAGCAGGTCTAAACACCCTAGTCATTGGGAGGCGCTCTTGTCAGTGCGCTCTAAGTGCCAGTTCCAAGCCAGGACAGAAATAGGAAGGTTGCATCAGGAAGGGTATCAAACGTAAAAACTGTTCCAGGTCTGACATGAGGACCAGATCCAGTCCACTGTGGCAGCCCCTAAATAAGGGACAAGCCGAAAGAAGAAAAAATTACCATAAACGTTTTTAAGGCCATACTGATAGACCTCACAAAGATATGGGCTATTTATTCTGATAATCATACAATAAATATGAATTCAGACTAAATGTCTGTGTATTGTTAAGGGTTTGGGTCTCGTCATTTAACTTGACATAATAATTATATTAAATGTAATAATAATAATAATAATAATAATAATAATAATATAAAATATACTAATAAAAACAGTAGCAATAATAATAATAATAGTAATAATAATTACATTAAATATAATATAATTATTATTATTATCATTATTGTATTAAATATAATAATTATAATAATATAAAATATACTAATAACAACAACAGCAACAACAACAATAATAATAATAAATTATTATTATTATATTGTTAATAATAATTATTATTATTTTTATATTAAATAAAATAATAATATAAAATATACTAATAAAAACAGTAGCAATAATAATAATATTAATAATGATATTAAATATAATAATAATAATATAAAATATACTACTTAGAACAAAAGCAGCAATAATAATAATAATAATGATAGTAAATATAATAATGATATTGTTAATAATAATAATTTAGGGCAGACTGAACATCTTAATTTGTCGTATATAAATCGAGGAAAGCTAATTAAATTCTGTTTTTCCTGCGTATCCCATCGATCGTTTGGTCAGATCAGCGGGGGTCAGAGGGCAGGGTCAAGCGTTAATCTGCATCCCTGGAGCCGAGAGACTTAAGGGCCTTGCTCAAATGCCCAATCATCTTCAGAATTGTGACGAAACACCACATGTGCGTTCACTAATTTGCTTGAATTTACTTACAAAATCTGAATGCTTCGGTGCATGGAGAGGGCACGGGGCAGGGCAGCTGCACTGGCGTCAGGGTTTCAGCACCTCCTCAGCTTTCATTATATAAAATCTTTAAATACGCATGTACAGACGAATGACAAGTAAAGAAAAAGTATCCAAAATTATGATAGAAAAATATACATGATATAAAAAAGACTGAACAGTTGCATAAATAGTGAAGTCTATGATTATTTATCGACTCTGGCACAGTTCGTACAGAAGCATGTGTTTAATGTATGAAGGTATGAGGATACAGGGAAGGGATTTTGGGTAGATTATGAATGCCAGGACATGAAGCTGGCACGGCAGGGGGCCTAAAGGTAAAAACTGTCGCTGCATCTGTCGCTGCAACTGTCGCACATGTTAAACAAAACCAAAAGGAAGAAACACAAACATCGCAGCTCCTGTTTTCCTCTGTACTCGATACTTCATGTGAATTTGAAATGTCAAGGGTGTGTTTTTCATAGAGGCTCTGAACCTTGAACGTGCGTCCTTAAACCTGAGGACCTGGGTTTGAGTCACCTGAATGTATGAATGAATGTATTTGGCTGGATATTTTTGGTTGGTGGACTATTCTCAGTCCAGCAGTGACAGTGAGGTGTTTAAAAACTCCAGCAGCGCTGCTGTGTCTGATCCACTAATACCAGCACAACACACACTAACACACCACCACCATGTCAGTGTCACTGCAGTGCTGAGAATCATCCACCACCTAAATAATACCTGCTCTGTGGTGGTCCTGTGGGGGTCCTGACCATTGAAGAACAGGGTGAAAGGGGGTAACAAAGCATGCAGAGAAACAGATGGACTACAGTCAGTAATTGTAGAACTACAAAGTGCTTCTATATGGTAAGTGGAGCTGATAACATGGACAGTGAGTGTAGAAACAAGGAGGTGGTTTTAATGTTATGGCTGATCGGTGTAGAATAGAATAATAGATACAATTATAATACAGCTCATAGTCGGAGTCTCTGGTTTGAACATTATTTAAACCTACAGACGTTTCGCTGACCAGCCTGTCTGTGCCGCCCACCCACCGTTCTCCAGCTTTTCATGCAGCCTCTATGCACTCGTGACGCAGTTCTGCTCATCCGAGTCACATTAGCATGTTCGATTTGACTGGACGTCCACAGCGTCACAGTGCAGAGAGGACTGAGCTGTTTGTCTAATTAAATAATACTGAAAAAATAATCACTTAATCATTAAGGTGCAACAATATTATTGTTGAAACACTCAACTCAACCCAGCGTACAGGGTTAGACAACATGCCGTTCATCCGCACGTGGTCTGTAAGGTATCGAGAGGCTGATAGTTGGATGATAGTGGCTGTTTTGAAACTCAAAATCCAAGCAAATGCACCAAGTCACTTTCTGTTTCCCTAGAAAACTACACAAGCTGAACGAGACTGATGTTCTGATGAGCTACAGAAGTGCTGACCGTAGGTGGTCCACATATCTTATGGACAGCTGACAGACGTGGGGTCAATTAATCAAGTGCTTTCACTTAGGAACTGCTGACCACACCTTTAAGAAGGTGTTTACCCATAGACTGAGTTACTAGCTTGTTAGGAGAACCACAACACAAGTGCTAGAGACCTGCCTGCAGCCACATTTTAAATATTTAAATATCTATAAGGTAATGGACGTAAGGTTAACCACTACATCACTGTCACACATTCTTGATCCTACATACATAAACAGCCACTGGTGGCTCGGTGGGAAGCCCCAGGTCGAGCTGCCCAGCCGGGTCCTTTCTGTGTGGAGTTTGCATGTTCTCCCCGTGTCTGTGTGGGTTTCTTCTGGACACTCCAGTAAATTAGGTGAACTGGAGCTAATAAATTGAACTTGAACTGATGAATCATGGGTAATCTGTAATACCCTCAAACCTTAATAAATAATAAATATTATTTATAATTTCACTGTCCCACATGTAATTTATTTATTTCCTCTAAGGAAACAACCATTCCTATGTAAAATGTAGTTAAAGTCAAAAGTTTACATACAATTCTAAACCTCATGTACAACGTATGGCCAAAAGACTCCCATTAACAACTATAACAGTCTTTTCTCCTCCAGAATAGCTTTCTATTAGATTTTTAAAATCTCAGTGGGTGGGTAGCACTGTCGCCTCACTGCAAGAAGGACCTGGGTTCGATCCCCAGGCGGGGCGGTCAGGGTCCTTTCTGTGTGGAGTTTGTGTGCATGTTCTCCCCGTGTCTGTGTGGGTTTCCTCCGGGAGCTCCGGTTTCCTCCCACAGTAAAAAACATGCAGTCAGGTTAATTGGAGACACTGAATTGACCTATAGGTGAGTGTGTGTGTGTGTGCCCTGCGATGGACTGGCGCATCGTCCAGGGTGTTACTGTGTGCCTTGCGCCCATTGAAAAGCTGGGATAGGCTCCAGCACCCCTCCACCACCCTGATTGGATAAGCGGTTAAGACAGTGAGTGAGTGAGTGTATGTGAATTTTCAGTCATTTTAAGCCCAGGCATTGAGCTTGAACTTGAGGACCTGACTCACAGTTCAGAGTCCCAGTTCAGCCCATGGTCGTTAAGCCCGGTTACGGCCGGACCTTTCCACCATGTCTTTAGGGACAGCACTTCATACACAGGAATCAAACCCAGGGCCTTTGTGCCGTGAGGTGAAAGCAATACCCACTGTATAATTTATCTTAAAATTGTATTTATTTAAAACACCTGAACTTAATCACAATTACAATATTTAGTTTTCTAAATCAAGAAGTAGTGTTAAACATGCAAAAGAAACCTACAGAAGGCCACAGCAACTGCCTAGCAGGAGACTCTCAGTTTGTTTAGCCATCTCAAGGATCTAGGATCAGTTTAATTATACAGGGATGAGAAATCTTGCCATCAATAAACTTCAAACTGTATTTTTTTCAATGCTTGAGGCAGCTTCCATATATTTTTATATTTAAATGCCACCCTCCGAGTGCAATAACAGTGCTTCACTTGGCCACGACTAAACAACAATTTGCTGTTTGCACCTTTAAAAGTCCTGATTAGCCTGCGTCCCTCCTTAGAGACTGTGAGACTCACATGAGTTTCTAAATCAAGAATTCCAACTGTATTTAGAACCTTAATAAGATCATGTTCAGCCTCGGGGCAGTGACTGGGATCTTGGGGACGATCGTTATTACCCCAAATAACTCCCATAGGCTTGGGAGGCACCGCATGATGTGGTCTGACTGCTAAACCTCAGTACAGACTGATCTTTGTTCCGTAGAGACGGAGTTTTAAAGGAAGGAAGGAGGATTTACCCCATGATTTACAATCTAAACTCAGCCTTTGAGGTCAGGATTTCTTCAGAGACGCAAGGCCGACGGTTCGGTCTTTATTTAGAACAAAAACGTCATGGATATGTTCTCAGTTTCTTTGAAAGACAATTTACTCGAAGAGAGAAGGAAAAAAACAAACACATGGTAAAACTGAAGCACAGCAGTTCGCAGGGGGCATTTTTTTCCACCCGAGATGTTTTCGCTGACAACAACTGTGAAACCGAACACCAACTTCTGAGCAGAACGGACAAACACCGTCAGCACTGCGGAGATCCGGGGAACCGGCGAAGCTTTCACTGCCCTGTTAAACTGTGATTCATACAGACATCATGCAGCCACAGGCATTCAGCGCCGAGGAAAATACGCCCATGCGCTCTATACTTAGGCTCCGCCAGAACGAACCCCATATAATAGGTTCAGAAACAATCGCTCATCTCCCATGGCGATAAAGATCTGAAAAGTTTGTTTGGTAAATGCGCTGATGCTCTGGGCAAACCCAGCACACACGCTGACGTCCATGTAACCGCAGAAAAACTCGACAGAGGAAATACAACTCTTATTTCAGGAGGAAGCGAGATCCCCTTCCGTATTTTGGTCTGGTTTTACATGATATATTTACATTATTACTGATTATAGCAACACACACACACACACACACACACACACACAAGTTTCGATTTTGTGGACTCTTTAACTGGAGATTCAAACCAGTTTCACAGGAACGCCTCACCCTGTGCAACTGACGTGTTATTTTAGGGTTCCAACGAGATTTAAGATTTTATTTTATTCATCAACTTGCAACCATTCCTAAGTAAAATATAGTCAAAGTCAAAAGTTTACATACACGTCTAGACCTCATGTACAACATGTCCGAAAGTATGTTGAAACCAGACTCCCATTTACAGCTCTAACAGCCTCTTCTCCTCCGGAAAGGTTTTCTATAACATTTTAAACATATGTATGGGAATTTTGTACACATTCACTGTCACTTTGAGGCCAGGCAGTGAGGTCGGACTAGACGCCTGGCTGACGATTCAGTAAGAGAAAATAACCTCTGGTCAGATGAGAAAAAATAAACCTTTAAAAGGAAAAGTTGGCTATAAAACAACAAAACCAAATTACACTGAATGTATGGTGGAAGACATGGGACCCTGGGACCCTAGGATTCAGAGCATCAATTCCTTTTTTAATAAAACTCTAGCTGACACTGGGTAATAAAGGTTACAACGGGGTCATGGTTCCATTTATAAAAAAAAGGGCCAGTGATAGCTCAGTGGTTAAAGTACTGGGCTAGTAAACAGAAGGTTGCCGGTTCAAGCCACAGTTGGGTCCCTGAGCAAGGCCCTTAACCCTCAATTGCTCATTGTGTAAGTCGCTTTGGATAAAAGCGTCTTCTAAATGCTGAAAATGTAAATGTATAAAATCACAGTAATCCAAAAGAGAAGTCCAAATCCACACAGAATTCAGTCTGGTCAGAATTACAGAGATAGCTGAATGGAGTACGCAGAAGAGGAACGTCCAGAATGGACAGAAACAATCACTGTTACAGTTACGGGCTCTGGGTTTCATTCTGACTTCTTGTTACTGTCTGTAAGACATTTTTCACAAGTTCACACGTATTTATGTGGGTTTCCTCTGGGTACTCAACCGTCCAAAAGTGTGCAGATGAACTGGCTACTCTAAAGTGTCCCTAACTGTAAATTTGCTTCTTTAACTTTGCACCCAGTTGTTCCAAGTGGTTCTGGATCCACAGCGAACCTGACCAGCGATTAGTGAAAATGAGTGATTGACTTCGAGAGCACACAGTGAAATTCACACGTACTGTATTGCTGTTCGATCTGTGCTGTCCCAGAACATGTGTTTTTAACGATGTGATGGATGGGGTGGACTCTCCCTTATAAAGCACCTTTAAAACACCATGTAAACCTTTGTACTCATTTTTGTGTTCTCTGAGAGCTGTAAACATTCAAAAGTATGCTTTATACCACACTGATCACCATGTACCATCTTATTTATTGTGCATTCATGCTGTATTCATCAGTGTGTGCTGCTGTATGATGGTAAAGTACACGTCGTTCACTCTGTACCATCAGCGCATGTGGTATTATGTTGCAGTACACGCCTTGTAGAATCGTACACTTCTTTATAAGGGTTTGAGTTCTAATTGTGTTTTGCATTATGTGAGAGTACACCTCCTGAAGCGCAGGACAATCCATACGGTGGTTTACACTCCTTTAAGTTGTGCTTTTACATGTACGCATTCCTGTTGTATTGAATACAGCGTGTTTAACAGGGTCAAAGTACAGAGTTACTACAGCTGCTGGAAGTATTGATTCCTTTGTAATGATCACAAAATCATATGCTGGATATAACGACTTTATTAAGAACAATATATGTTTTGTCTTTGTCTGCTAAATTAATACTTAATATTTTTGATTGCTGATAAATAATGTAATAAAATGTTTGTAAGATTTACTTTTTATTATGTACTTCTTTTGTATGCATTTAGTCATACCCAATCTAGTTATCTAGGTATCCAGTTGCCCAATCATGTTTCACCTCTGTAGCTGTTGACCTCCACTGCTGACTGTTACGTGGGAGAGAAAGGACTCAAGTGCGGAGGTTTAAATAAATAAACTTTATTTATAAACAGAAAAACACAGAACATCACACACAAGACAGAACTCAAAAACAAACATAAGGAACCCCGATGGACTTCAACTGGGGAATGCAGACAGCAACAAAAAAGAAAAGAAGAAAACTAAAAAAACGCTGGGCGCGAACCCCGGCCGCTCGGGTGAGAGCCGGGCGCGTAACCAGCGCGCTGCTGCAGCGGGGGACAGCAGATGAGTAAATGCACTTAAGGTGCTACAATTATTCTACGCTACAAAGCCTCGAAATCGCCTCAGGCGCAGTTCGAGGTAACAGACGGCTCCGTTATCAGCCGCAGCTAGAGCCAATCTGTTAAAGCATATGAAAGGAGTGCAGATTCGAACCGGGTGAGCTGGCAGTACGGCCACGCGCTTGGCGCTGTCGCCACCCAGCGGTTGCAGAATCCCAGACTAAGTGTTTTCAGCTACAAAGCCCCGAAATCGCCTCTGGCGCAGTTCGGGGTAACAGACGACTCCTTCATCAGCCGCAGCTAGAGCCAATCTGTTAAAGCACACAAAAAGGGTGCGGATTCGAACCGGGGAAGCTGGCAGTACAGCCACGCACTTAGCGGTGTCGCCACCCAGCGGTAGCAGAATCCCAGAATAATTATTTTAATCTACAAAAGCCCCGAAATCGCCTCTGGCGAAGTTCGGGGAAAACAGAGGGCTCCGTTATCAGCCGCAGCTAGAGCCACTCTGCTATGAAAACTAAGTAAAGAGAACCGGTTAACAAAGCAGTTCACCAAGCTCCTAGTGCGGATTCGAACCGGGGGGTACTGGCAGACCAACCGAGTGTCTTACGGAGTCGCCACCCACCGGTTGCCGAATACCACCGCTAGATTGGCTAGGGGTGACATTAGCGGTGAGAGGACCAGCGCCGTGTCACGGGGCTGGCTTCACCCGCTAATGCTAAATGCTAACGGGTAAAAATAAAAACAGTACGAGGACTGCACGACATCGCACCACGCTACTTCTAAGAAGGTAAAAGAAAGGCTAATTACCTCAACCTTGCGGTCTACACACCCTGATGGCCTTATGCCACCGGGGGTACCTCTAAGGCTAAAAAGAAGCGTGGGGGAGCCGTCAGCAGTCCCCACAGACACCACAGTGCCCAAAACAAAAAGAGAAATGAAAGCAGAAGGTGCGACACCTGCAGCCAGGCGGCGTGCCCTTATATAAGGGAACCGCAGCTGCAGGTCGTTCACCCTAACGAGCTGGCCTAATTCTTAAGGCCTAGCTCAGAACTGCTCTGTAAGGCTTGTGACGTCGGGGAAGAGTGGTAAGTCCCACAGACGCCACACACCTTACACTGACCGAGGTAAATGATCCTTGAGATGAGTATTAAACTTAAATTAAACTGGAATTTAACTGATGCAATTAGAATTAACTGGATGTACTATACTGTACTATATTTTACTGTACACAGTATACTATACTATCCTATACTACACACAATATGTATACTACACTACACTTTACACAGTATGTATACTATACTACACTTTTCACAGTATGTATACTATACTACACTGTACTATATACAGTATGTGTATTATACTACACTACACTTTACACAGTATGTATACTACACTACACTATACTTTACACAGTATGTATACTATACTATACTCAGTATGTACACTATACTATACTGCACTATACTTTACACAGTATGTATAAAATTGGTGCAAATTAATATGTCTTATTTACAAGCACAATAATATAGTAAAACAGTAAATGTGATAAGTTAAGTTAAACAGTTAAACACCTTGCTCAGGGGCCCAAAAGTGACAACTTAGTGTTGATTGGGCTTCATCCAGTCACCACCCGATTACTAGGCCAGTACCATAACCACTGAGCCACCTCTGCCCTATTCTCACTGTGTTGAACTAGCAGTGAAGTAATAAAATAAAACAGTGTGTGATATTTGCAGTGTGAGATACTAGTAGTACAGTAAAAAAAAACACAAGTAAAATAGCGTATGAGACATTTACAGTGCAGTAATAAAACAAAAGAGTGTGTGTGATATTTGCAGTGTGAGATACTAGTAGTACCTTTGTACTGTACTACTAGTATCTCACAAAGTAAAATAGTGGATGTGATATTTACAGTGTGAGATATTCAGAGTGCAGTAATAAAAGTAAACAGTGAATAAAATATTTAGAGCGCAGATACGTGCAGTGCAGCAATAAAGTAAAACAGTGTGTGTGATAGTTACAGTGCAGCAATAAAGTAAAACAGTGTGTGTGATAGTTACAGTGCAGCAATAAAGTAAAACAGTGTGTGTGATAGTTACAGTGCAGCAATAAAGTAAAACAGTGTGTGTGATAGTTACAGTGCAGCAATAAAGTAAAACCATGTGTGTGATAGTTACAGTGCAGCAATAAAGTAAGATATGAGATATTTACAGTGAGATACTTGCAGTGCAGTAATGAAATAAAACTGTGTATGAGATATTTAGGGTGAGATACTTGCAGTACAGTAATGAAATAAAACAGTGTGTATGAGATATTTAGGGTGAGATGCTTGCAGTGCAGTAATGAAATAAAACAGTGTGTATGAGATATTTAGGGTGAGATACTTGCAGTGCAGTAATGAAATAAAACAGTGTATGAGATATTTAGGGTGAGATACTTGCAGTACAGTAATGAAATAAAACAGTGTGTATGAGATATTTAGGGTGAGATGCTTGCAGTGCAGTAATGAAATAAAACAGTGTGTATGAGATATTTAGGGTGAGATACTTGCAGTGCAGTAATGAAATAAAACAGTGTATGAGATATTTAGGGTGAGATACTTGCAGTGCAGTAATGAAATAAAACAGTGTATGAGATATTTAGGGTGAGATACTTGCAGTACAGTAATGAAATAAAACAGTGTGTATGAGATATTTAGGGTGAGATACTTGCAGTGCAGTAATGAAATAAAACAGTGTATGAGATATTTAGGGTGAGATACTTGCAGTGCAGTAATGAAATAAAACAGTGTGTATGAGATATTTAGGGTGAGATACTTGCAGTGCAGTAATGAAATAAAACAGTGTATGAGATATTTAGGGTGAGATACTTGCAGTGCAGTAATGAAATAAAACAGTGTATGAGATATTTAGGGTGAGATACTTGCAGTACAGTAATGAAATAAAACAGTGTGTGAGATATTTAGGGTGAGATACTTGCAGTGCAGTAATGAAATAAAACAGTGTATGAGATATTTAGGGTGAGATACTTGCAGTACAGTAATGAAATAAAACAGTGTGTATGAGATATTTAGGGTGAGATACTTGCAGTGCAGTAATGAAATAAAACAGTGTATGAGATATTTAGGGTGAGATACTTGCAGTGCAGTAATGAAATAAAACAGTGTATGAGATATTTAGGGTGAGATACTTGCAGTACAGTAATGAAATAAAACAGTGTGTGAGATATTTAGGGTGAGATACTTGCAGTGCAGTAATGAAATAAAACAGTGTATGAGATATTTAGGGTGAGATACTTGCAGTACAGTAATGAAATAAAACAGTGTGTATGAGATATTTAGGGTGAGATACTTGCAGTGCAGTAATGAAATAAAACAGTGTATGAGATATTTAGGGTGAGATACTTGCAGTACAGTAATGAAATAAAACAGTGTGTATGAGATATTTAGGGTGAGATGCTTGCAGTGCAGTAATGAAATAAAACAGTGTGTATGAGATATTTAGGGTGAGATACTTGCAGTGCAGTAATGAAATAAAACAGTTTGTGAGATATTTAGGGTGAGATACTTGCAGTGCAGTAATGAAATAAAACAGTGTATGAGATATTTAGGAAGAGATACTTGCAGTGCAGTAATGAAATAAAACAGTGTGTGAGATATTTAGGGTGAGATACTTGCAGTACAGTAATGAAATAAAACAGTGTGTATGAGATATTTAGGGTGAGATGCTTGCAGTGCAGTAATGAAATAAAACAGTGTATGAGATATTTAGGGTGAGATACTTGCAGTACAGTAATGAAATAAAACAGTGTGTATGAGATATTTAGGGTGAGATGCTTGCAGTGCAGTAATGAAATAAAACAGTGTGTATGAGATATTTAGGGTGAGATACTTGCAGTGCAGTAATGAAATAAAACAGTTTGTGAGATATTTAGGGTGAGATACTTGCAGTGCAGTAATGAAATAAAACAGTGTATGAGATATTTAGGAAGAGATACTTGCAGTGCAGTAATGAAATAAAACAGTGTGTATGAGATATTTAGGGTGAGATACTTGCAGTGCAGTGAATGAGATAGTTACAGTGCAGCAATAAAGTAAAACAGTGTATGTGATACTTGTAGTGCAGTAACAAAGTAAAGCAGTGTGTATGAGATATTTACAGTACAGTAATAAAGTAAAGCAGTAGTAAAGTAAAGCAGTAGTAAAGTAAAGCAGTAGTAAAGTAAAGCAGTACCTGTTTCAGGATACAGTTGATGAAATGAAGACGTTAGAACTGCGCTGATATCCGCACATACACACCAACACCAACCCGCACCGAGTTACTGCAGCAGGAACACCAACCAACTGAAGTTGACACTCAGCCGCGGTGTGTGTGCGAGTGTGTGTGTGTGTGAGAGAGAGTGAGAGAGAGAGAGAGAGCGTGTACACTAGTGTATGAACGTGTGAGTGTGTGTGAGTGTGTGTGTGAGAGAGAGTGAGAGAGAGAGAGAGAGAGAGAGAGAGTGTACACTAGTGTATGAACGTGTGAGTGTGTGTGAGTGTGTGTGTGAGAGAGAGAGAGAGTGAGAGAGAGAGAGAGAGAGTGTACACTAGTGTATGAACGTGTGAGTGTGTGTGAGTGTGTGTAAGTGTGTGAGAGTGCGATAATGTGTGTAAATGTGCTTTGCTCTCCGACTCAGAATGGCGGTAAAGCATTAAAGCTTGTCAAACCAAATCAAGCCCTTCAGCACTGAGTGATCCAGTGTACTGCCACACCTACTGAGCTCCAGTACCGCCCATACACTCACACACACTTACACACACACCAGCATAACGTATACATTGCACATACGTATGATGCATGTATAGCAGTAATTTCGTGGGTACAGAGCCCCCTCTGGGAGTGGGAGGAAACTGAATCACCCATAACAAACTCAAGAGGACGTGGGAAAACATTCCAAACTCTTATAGACGGTGAGACACTGACCGGAGGTGAGGTTCGAACTCAGCATCCCAGTGCTGTGCAACAACAACAATAATACATGTGGCCACCCGGGTGGCACAGAAGTAAATTGCACTAGCCCACTAGTACTGGGATCCAGGGTTCTGATCCCCAGTGGTGCTATCAACCAGTCAGGTGTCTCCATATACATTTACATTTACATTTTCAGCATTTAGCAGACGCTTTTATCCAAAGTGACTTACACAATGAGCTGAACACAATGAGCAATTGAGGGTTAAGGGCCTTGCTCAGGGACCCAACAGTGGCAACTTGGTGGTGGCGGGGCTTGAACCGGCAACCTTCTGTTTACTAGTCCAGTACCTTAACCACTGAGCTATCACTGGCTATCACTGGCTATAGAGATGATTGGCTGTCTTTGGGGAATGGCCAAGGCTGGGATGCCCATTGATTCTGGTGAAACCAGACCCACCATGACCCTGACCAGGATACAGCAGACAAGGACCCCAAAATTTAAACTCGTCCACTTGCAAGTGCACCTTTCCGCCACCCTCCCTCTCCTTTATGCACATGTACACCGTTTTACTCCTGCTAACCTCAACCTCCTTCCTAGATCCTTTCACTACAAATCTGCCTAACCTCGTCCGCCCGCCTGTCCATGACTATCTCAAACCAGAACAGACTCGGAGCTGATCCTTGATCCAGTCCCACTTCCACTTGAAACCAGTCTGACACCTCAGCGCTGTCACACTGTCCTTGTACTTTTCTTGCACCACCCTCACATACTTCTCAGCCACGCCCGATTTCCTCATAATGCACCACAGCTCCCCTCTCCGCACCCTATCATAAACTCTCTCCAGGTCTACAAACACACACAGTTACTCCTTCTGCTCGTCCCTGTACTTTATCACCGTTCTCAAAGCAAACATCACAACTGTGGTGAACTTTGTCAGCATGAAACCATATCACTGCTCACTAATCTTCACTTCTTCTCCCAACCAGCTTCCACTTCTCCTTCCAAGATCTTCATGCTGTGGCTGACTAACTTTATGTCTCTGTAGTTGCTGCAGCTCTGCACATTACCTTTATTCTTAAAAATCAGTACCATTACACAGGTTCTCCGCTCATCAGGCATCCTCTCACATTTCAAGATTTTGTTAAACAATCTGCTGTTTCTCTTAAACATTTCCGTGCCTCCACTGGTACGTCATCTGGGCCAACTGCCTTTCTACTTTTCTCTTTATAGGTGCCCTCACTTCCTCCTTGCTAATCTCACTCACTCACTTTCTTAACCGCTTATTCAATCAGGGTCGTGTGTGTGTGTGTGTTTGTGTGGGGGGACTGGAGCCTATCCCAGCTTTTCAATGGGCGCAGGGCACACAGTAACACCCTGGATGGGGCGCCAGTCCAACACACACATACACACACCCATTCACCTATAGGGCAATTCAGTGTCTCCAATTAACCTGACCGCATGTTTTTGGACACACAGGCACGGGGAGAGCATACAAACTCCACACAGGAAGGACCCGGACCGTCCCGCCTGGGGATCGAACCCAGGACCTTATTGCTGTGAGGTGACAGTGCTACCCACCGAGCCACCGTGCCTCCCCCTTGCTGATCTGAGGCACTCATTTGTTCAGTGTCTGTACAAATAAAAATAAAAAGGGGGTGTCAACGACGAATCTTTGGTTTGATTGATCACACAACACAAACGTTTAGTTTAGTCATTTACTGAATTTTTTAAAACAGAAACGGCAATCCCAGTCTCTACGTGGCCACGGGTAGTTTTCCCTGTCTCAGCGAGTGAAAAAGGAGAACTGACCACGAGCAGAATGCATGTGTGTCTTTTATCAGTTAGCCCTTCCTTGGTTCAGGGGAGAGCGGAATTTATTATGATATACAGAGATGTTTTTCACAATCTGCAATTGCCTCTAGTGGCCTTGATAGTTAAGCAATCACCACGTACCAAAAACAATGGTTGTGGAACATTGTGTGCGTTCAGCACGTACAGCTCCTATCTTTTGTCACTCTCTGTCACGGTCAATCAGAGCCTAAAAGTAGAGGGTATTATTTTAATTTCCCAACAACTATAATTTTAATTTCTTAACAATTCACTATTATTTTAATTTCCTAACAGGGGCACAGCCTCGCCACTGGGAGGCGCACTTACCAATGCACTCTCAGTGCCGGTCCCAAGCCCGGATAATAAATAGGAGGGTTGCATAAAGACAGGCATTCAGCATGAAACTGTACAAAGTCTGATATGCAAACCAGATCTGTTGTGGCGACACCTAAATACAAGAGCAGCCGGAAAAAAAAAAAAAAAAGTAAAACTAATACTACTTTTAGGGTTGCATTCGGTCCTGTGCCCCACCCAGAAGGCCTGGAGCACAAGGTAGAAGGTAGGAAGTACAAGAAAATTGTAGCAGCACAAGAAACACACATGGATACAGTGAGAACATGCACAAAACTGTATAAATTGTGGACGTTTATAATCAAACACTAGAGTAAGAGACACTTTATTGTTTATTTCTTGTTTATTTCTTTATTTAAACCCACATAAATGTTTCAGGTCTCGCTTATCAAACAAGGTCATTTTCTACCTATGATTTATGCAGTGTGTGTGTGTGTGGACGGAATGTGTGTACAGACGGAGGAAAACATGCATTCCTGCATTCTGCATTCCACCGCACAGTGACCCAACAAAAGGGCAGGATTAAAAGGACTTTCCCCGATTCAGCTCGGAAATACCAAACACTGGAGGATTAGGATTGTTTGTGTGCTTAAAATGACTCCATCAAACCAAACATAATAAATAAAGTCTGATCATGATGGTGAACGTACTACTGGCTTAGTTTTATTATTTTACTGCTGAGGTTCAGTAAGGGAGGAATTTCAGGAAATCTGAGGACACGGGTTGAAAATGCTGGAGCGGCACTTTAGAGCCATGCTGTGGCAAAAGAGGGAACAAACTGCTAATGCTGAGAAGCACCAGGCTAGATCAGGTCACTCATGCTGGACAGGCGCCTACATGGACACGATTGGCTATGTGTGTTCGAAGCCGTGATGAATATGTTGCCCTGCACCCAATGTTTCCAAGGAACCCGGAAGACCAGATCCACCATGACCCCGCCCAGCATGAACAGCAGTGGAGCTTTATCCTGTTCATTAAGACTGTCCCTGTTTATATACAGATATTAAAACCAAATTTTTATCAGCTAATACTCTACATGAAAATATTAGAAAGAAAGGGAATACTTGTCCACAGCATGATGTACAGTCATGAGCAAAAAAATGGGCCAAACCCCAAAATTTTAATGGTCCATTAACCAACCATTGGTCAGATAGTGAACAGGAAGTGGGAGTGTGCACTCCTGAGACCTCGGTCACCATTCGCTCATCATTTCTCGACTCAGCACTCAACTGTCGGGGTTGGGGATTAGTGCAATTTTGGGTTTGGCCCATTTTTATCTCAGGAGTGTAAATGACTGTGATATAAAATGATATACAGCATTAGTATGAGCTGTGCTGTTATTACCCAGCCCAGCTTGGTGAAATTCAATAGACCTGAGCAGCTGTAAGATTTATATAAGGCTAACAAAGATATTGGTGTTTATTACTAGTCACATTCCATCAGCTAAAAATAAAGCAACCGAGAAACAAGTCGAAAAGTGAACCAGCTGATTTGGATGGGGGCGTTCTCAGTGCTGCAATGCCACTAAAATGGTAATGTTGTTCTGATGCGAGTGCAGCATCAAATCCGATCTCTGGTCTAGGCAAGGCTGGAACACCCTGGACAGGGCGTCAATACACCCTAGTGCTTCAGCCACCATCCAAATAAAACAATCATGTCTGTGTATCTGAACTCGAAAGCTCGAGATCTCAGCACTGGCGGGTGGTCCACATTATTCCTCCCTCTTATTCACACCTTTAATTATTGTGAGCAGCTTGTGAAAGACTCATTTAAGTGTAAATAATGAAAAAACAGAGACCGGACACAGTATTAAGATATGAGTTCATGTTTCTTTGATATTTTCTGCAAACAAAAAGCACAAGAAGCAAAACATCTCACACGACACTTTGGTTGCCTGAAATAAAGTTACACCGTTAAAAAAAAAACAAGCATGTACAGTAACACGGGCGAGACGCGGGCGGAGCGCAAAATAACCTCAACTGCAACACTATTTCTGTAAAGAAGCAAAACAAACACTGAGAGTGGCACCGAGGCAAAGCAAGACAAACAAACGGCCAGAATCAGCAGGGAACAGATAAGGAAGGGCCGTCTGGCAGAACATTCACTCAGAAACTGCTTTTACTGTGGAAATTAGATTTAAAAGATATTCAGTCATATTTATTGTGCATCCAAACCCAAACGCTTGATTTTTAAATACGCTCACAAGCTCACGTCACGTGTCCCATTATATATCTGATTATGGGCGCTGAGTAATTCGGAGAGCGTCGTATTTGAAGTGTAGTCGGTAGATAGTTCACACACGTGTGTCAGTTCTGATTCTCCTCGATCAGGAGTGAAGGTCAGCAGCACTAGAGGAAGTGAAATGAGATGGGGGAATTGGATATGACTAAATTGGGAGGGAAAATGGGGTATATGTATTTAAAAAAAGTAAAGAATGCAGTCGTCCCTCTGATGTGCATAAGTTACATCTAAATACGAAGCGCTTTTATATGTGGGACGTGCAATCATTGATTTGAGTCTGCACAGATACGAAGGGTCGACTGTGGCGCCCAGGTGGCGAAGCGGGATATTCCACTAGCACACCGGCGCCGAGATTCTCAACTCCTCGGTTTGAAACTCGGTGTTGTAGTAGCAGACACGCTTCTGCTAGGGCGGGATGGCCGGACTATGTGGGTGGGGTCTTCAAACGCTGTGTAAGGACCCTGAATGGCAGATAGAGAGGCGCCTGTGCAGATCAATCATTGATTTGAGTCTACAAAGGGTCCCGGAACTGATCCGCGCAGATACGAAGGGTCGACTGTGGCGCGCCCAGGTGGCGCAGCGGGATATTCTGAACTCCTCGGTTCGAAACTCGGCGTTGCCACTGCTCGGATGGGCGCCATCTAGCGGGCATAATTGGCAGACACGTCTCTGCTAGGATGGGATGACCGGACTATGTGGGTGGGGTCTTCAAACTCCGTGTAGGGACCCTGATTAGCAGATAGAGAGGCGCTTGTGCAGAGTGCATGGGTGAAAAAGGGTTCCGCTAAGGGCTGCACGTGAATCGGAGGAGGCGTGAGCAGCGATACACCCACCTCGACTGCAATCAGGGATCCACCAGCAGCGGAAGACAGATCGACTACGCTAAATCGGGAGAAATTGGGAGAAAATGCATCAATAAAACAGAGAAAAAAAGGGTCGGCTGTAATAGAAAACAGGCCACCGCTGTCCAGAAACTTTGTTTCCTAGTTTTATCTAGCACGGCTGCGTATCCGAGGAGCCGTTCGTGACCGGAAGTCGCTCATTTTCTGCAGGAAAAAGTACAGACCGGTGTTTCCCACTGAGAACAAGTAATAAGCACGACTATTACGAAAGAGGCGACGAACGATTACAGCCCACACGAACCATTAAGAAGCGGCGTGTCGGATTCCGCCGCCTGCTCGGCCCTCGCTGCGCTGCACTGCGCTCCGCTCTTTCCCTTAAGTGCCGGCATTTAGTATTTTAGCAGAATTCACATCTATTACGTTCCTTCTGTCCAAGTCTGTGCTGCAGGACTGGTCATCTGACCCGGTTAGTCAGCGCGGTGGCAAAGTCCTGCGCCGATGTAGTGTCACGACCCGAGCGAGCACTAGCACGGACATTACTGACCGACCCTAGTCGAGCGTATATATGTAGTGCTGTATATAAGATTGGATACAGTGCACACGCTGCGAGATATAAGAGGTGCCAGGGTGCCTGGATCGACTGCCCTCGCCTCAGCACAAGTGCTTTTAGTCTGAGATTCGGCATTTTTCAGCAACCGGGCATGTAGGGGGGCGACTCGATGACCAACTGGTCCAAAACAAGGACAGTCAACGACTTTAAACTGGCTTTAAATTAATTAAAGGTCAATACAGTACATTACAGATCAGCTACCAGTCTGTCTTCAAATAAGCACTTTGGATAAAGTAGAGTGAGCTTTGAGACACACCCCGTGAGCCCGATAGCTGTAGCAGCGCCTCTGTATCTCCGTATCTGTGGTCGGCCCTATACGGTGAGTTTTACATATCGTACGCATATAATTTATGCTGGATGATAACACGCACCCTGTAGGACAGTCGTCGTACTCTACACGCCGGGTTCGGTGCCGTTTGGAGACAGTTCACTCTTTGAATACAGCCAAGATAATACAAAAGCTGGGCAGTGTGCACTAGGCTTCACATGATAAGCATTGTATGCTTCGTTCACCGTTAAGCCTTTCAGCTGATATGCAGCGATATCGCTCTCTGCTACATGAAACGAGTTCCGGTTAGGGCGGGACGACCGGACTATGTGTGGGTGGGTGTTGGACTATGTGGGAGACATGCTCTACTCTGATGCAATCGAGTATCTCTTCCTATACACTAATCAGCCATAACATTAAAACCACCTCCTTGTTTCTACACTCACTGTCTATTTTATCAGAAGCACTTTGTAGTTCTACAGTACAATTACTGACTGCAGTCCATCTGTTTCTCTGCATGCATACCACCACAGAGCAGGTATTATTTGGGTGGTGGATGATTCTCAGCACTGCAGTGACACTGACATGGTGGTGGTGTGTTAGTGTGTGTTGTGCTGGTATGAGTGGATCAGACACTGTCACTGCTGGACTGAGAATAGTCCACCAACCAAAAATATCCAGCCAACAGCGCCCCGTGTGCAGCGTCCTGTGACCACCGATGAAGGTCTAGAAGATGACCGACTCAAAACAGCAGCAATAGATGAGCGATCGTCTCTGACTTTACATCTACAAGGTGGACCGACTAGGTAGGAGTGTCTAATAGAGTGGACAATGAGTGGACACGGTATTTAAAACTCCAGCAGCGCTGCTGTGTCTGATCCACTCATACCAGCACAACACACACTAACACACCACCACCATGTCAGTGTCACTGCAGTGCTGAGAATCATCCACCACCTAAATAATACCTGCTCTGTGGGGGTCCTGACCATTGAAGAACAAAGTATGTAAAGAAACAGATGGACTACAGTCAGTAATTGTAGAACTACATGGCTTCTATGTGGTAAGTGGAGCTGATAAAATGGACAGTGAGTGTAGAAACAAGGAGGTGGTTTTAATGTTATGTTATTTAACGTCTTACTTCGAGAGGGTCAGAGGCAAACTGGGTCAGATTGAAGTGCTAAAACCAAGCATCAGGGTGGCCAACGTCCTACCCAAGGCTTTTTAGGAAGCGGTTTTGCCCGATAGTGTTTGAACGCAGCTTTAGGGTTTAGACGTCCAAACTGAGAGTGATTCAGGCCAAAAAAAATCATTCAAATTAATTATCCACTACCGTATTTCACTTAACCCTTCTTTAATGAAAACAAAGCCGACTAATTCTGATCTGGGCGGCTCTAAACACTTAACGTAAAGCAGCGAAAGCATGTTAACTACTCTATCATACCAAGAATAGATAGCATATTATATTTCTTTATCTTCCATATTTACAAAATACATATTAGAGCATTTATATTACAGGACGTTTTCCTCATCAGTCTGTAAAAACGCTAATCGACAAAGTGGTGAATCGATGTTACTTCGATGAGTCCCGTCAGTGGTATTGATAAAACTCCAGCATTCGGTTGTGGTTCGATTTCAGGGCGGGGCAGATTTCTTCAGTTTCCTTTAGAAGGTCCTTGTAAGGCAACAGGTCGGTCGGCCGCAGGTTCTCACCTTCAGCTCCTTCATATTGCGTTTGCTTCCATGCCGAGTGCTTTACGCCAGGTGAACACGAGTCCCCGGGTCGGACCCCGGTCCGGACTATAAGATCTCCTCGACCCCGTGGGCGAAGATCATGACCAGGCCCGGCTCCAGGATCATGTCTTCGCCCATGTGCTGGTTCTCGCAGGCCATCACCACCACCGCCTGCTTGCCCGGGATGCGCTTGGCGACGTAGTTCTCGTAGTACCGGCGGTTCATCTGCCGGGTCTCCAGCGTGGCCAGGCCCTGGGGCCAGTTGCGCTCGTGGGCGTTCTCGATGAGCTCGTTGACGATGGACAGCGGGCAGCCGCTGTCGATGAGCGAGCGCTTGATGACCGCCTGGAGCACGGCGTCCGGCGTGGAGATCATACCGCCCCAGCGCGTCACGCGGGCCGGCTGCAGAGAGTTCACCCATCTGAACAGAGAGAGGGACACGCTTACTGGACATCAGGATTCAGACTCGAATAATCACTGGGTCTGTCCGAAAAACATTTAGCAGACGCTTTTATCCAAAACGACTTACAATTATGACTGAACTGGGTTAAGGGCCTTGCTCAGGGGCCCAACAGGGGCAACTTGGTGATTACTAGGCAGTACCTTAACCACTAAGCTTCCAGTCCTACCAGCTCTATATAGACACACGTTACATCATCCTACTCTCGCGAGAAGAGGGCGTGTCTAAATTCCTAGATCCCTTAAAATGCTCCTACTGAGGCGCCTTAATCCCGAGTGATGATCTGACTGAATGACGAGGGAGCGTCCGACGCCTCCTCAGCGCTGAAGCCAAATCCCAGCATTCAGTGCGGCACGACTTCTCTCACAAAAAACTACAAACGTGGCGGACGAATATAACGCGGAGCAACCAACGGAGTTCTCTTCAAACGTAAATACATTCTCGCTGATGTTTAATCTGTATAAAGGTGTAATTATACACGTGTCGCTTATTTGTAAATTGGGGCTCGGTACACGGAGGGAGGCGTTAGCTGGGGTGCTAGCGGGTTGTGCCGCCTCAGCACGTCGGTTTGAATGGCCTGAGGCTAACTGTGTTAGCTTAGTATAAGTAGAGCGTCTAAATAATCTGCCTTATGAGTCCGATGTCTTATTAGAATCCTCTCTACTGAGGCAGCTGATCAGAAAGGCAGCAAAACAGCTCATTAGGTTTTCAGACAGACCCAATCAGCAGACGCTTTTATCCAAAGTGACTTGCAGTACTGTGACAGTATAGTGTCTAAGCAATTAAGGGTTAAGGGCCTTGCTCAAGGGTCCAACAGTGGCAACCTGGGAGTGTTCGGGGCTTGAACCGGTGACCCTTAACCGCTAGGCTACACCGTGACACTAAACAGAAATGCAAAACTCACTCCAGGATCTCGTTGTACTCTATGCTCTCCTCCAGATTCTGCATGTTGGGGTTGGCGCTGCGGATCGCCCTCATGTACGCTTTGAGCAGCTGTATGTCCCGTTTCTGCTCAAAACAAAACCAAACAAAACTAAGCAAAAAAAATTACAGGACAGCGTGTGAAACAGAGAACGCGTTCAGGCCAGCAGGAGCGGCTGCGCAGCCTCCGGGCGCTCCTTCCCGGTAGATACGTGCCGAGACGAGTTATTGAGGTCGAACCTGCTCGGCCAGCTGGTGTTTGTGCTCGGCCGCCGTCTTCTCCAGGTCTGCCAGCTTCGTCTGCTGCTGCTGCACCACGCTGCGCAGGTGCTTGATGCAGTTGTGGTTGTGCATCTCGTCTTTGGGCATCTCCAGCCTGGAAGAGATACAAAGGTCATCCGGGTCCGCAATCTTCGAGATATCGACGCCGTTCCAACTCTAAATCAAACGGCCCGTCGAGGACACCCTGACTTGGATACAGCATTTATTATTATTTATATTTTTTCCCCAATTTTTATCCCCCAGTCTAGTCGTGTCCAGTTACCCCGAGTGCGTCCTCTATACTGATCCGACCCTTCACCGCTGACTGAGGACGCCTCTCAACTCACATACGCCCCCTCCGGCACGTACAGTCAGTACAGACTGCATTTTTCACCTCCACGGGTCGAGTTCATACACTAGACAGGCACTGTGCACGGAGGGCCACACCCCCATCAGCGTTATCCCTCAGCCCTGTGCAGGCGCCAGCAGGGGGCGCAAACGCACCGGTTATGAGGACCTACGATCCGACTTCTTACCCTCTGACCAACAGCCGATCGTTGTTCATGCAGCCACCCAACCCAGTCGATACGATGTATTCGAAACCCCAACCCTGGTGCGCTAGCGTACTTTACCGCTGCGCCACATGAGCGGCCACTTCCATTCATTTTTTAAAAGTTCGAGATATCAACACCGTTTCAACATCGCATTTTCTTCAGGAGATGCACCTCTCTAGTTTATCTTGTCTTTATAATTTGGGCTATTTTATATTTTCATTCTTAATTTTATGGCTTCAAGGTAGGTTAAGGTAGGTAGGTTGCCTCCGTTTGGTGTATTTAAGGCGTCCTACAGGTGTTTGGCAGATTTCACAGGTTGGGGGGTTTTCTCCATTAATCAGGTGTTGGTGGGTTATCCTGGTGTGGCCGATTCTGGACCTGATTGGCTGTTGGTAACTGAGAAGTATCTGAGATCACACAGTTTGTTTTTGACACAGGGTGTCCAACAAGCTCATGAACAGCCATAGAGAGTATTAAAGGACTGGTGGAGTCCCTATCCCGGTGTCTCATAGCTCATGTTATTCGATTCTATTCTATTCTATACATGATCATAAACATGTCGTACCCGCAGCCCTCCTCACAGACGACCGGTCGCTTCGGGTTGTTCTCGCAGTCCTTGAGGTGGGACTGGAGCTGGTCGAGGCGCAGCGTGGCCGTGCAGCCGAAGCCGGCGTTGTCGCACGAGATCTGCAGCTTGGACAGCATGTTGCGCATGATGCGGGGCACCGGGCGCAGGTGCGCCAACGTCACCACGGTGCGGTCCACCGGGCAGATCTGCTGCTGCGCGAACCACTGAGTGATGCAGGCGTTACAGAAGGCATGCTCGCAGTGCGGGGCCTGAAGGACACACAGGAGGAAACACGGGGTCAGAGGCGTCCTCTCGGTAACACGCAGAACAGTGTACTCGGTCAAGCAAGCTTTACATTCCCTCGAGTTTTTTTTACTAGGATTAGGTGCTAAACGCTGCCCCTGGTGGTTCGGACTGACCTGCACTGGCTCCTCCAGCACGCCGCTGCAAATGGGACAGAGCAGATCCTCATCCACTTCCCCCTGGAACCTGGTGACGTCGTACCCCATTGCACATCACTGGATCGCCCGCCTCCTGGACCGGACAGAGAAGATAAGGAGGAGGCCACATGATTCACAAATCAAAAATTACATGGATTTTTGGTCCGTGTACCTTCGGTCATTCGTTTTTCACTACAAAAACTGAAAAACAAGAAAACCGGCCGTTTTTCGTTTTTCGTTTCAAGATCAAAAATCAAATAACAAACAAACAGAAATAATAAAAAAAAAACCGGGTCGTATTTTAATTTTCCGAAATCAACATTTTTTATCAGTTCAACCGGAAATAAACGTGCAAGCGTGTGCACATGTATATTTGCTTCAAATAGAGAGAGTGTAAATCACGCACAAGAGAAGAGAAGACCAGAGTTGCGTCTGCCGTACTTTTTCCTGCCCCTGTAATTCACACAAGAACTATTTTTCCTAAGCAAAAGGGCTATTTTAAGAATAAGAATTTACATTAATATATTTTATATATATATAGGACTCAATTCTGTTCTAATTTAAGAAATAGCTTTAACTAAAAATTAACAAAATAACATATATTATATAAATATATAAAATACATTTAATTGTTGTTTGCTCCTTGTTTACTGCAGAGTTCGTGTGATTTAATAATTTTTGGATGTTTATTGGCGGAGAACAAGAAATACTATAATACAAGAGAAATTAATAAATTACGTCTCGGACGTCAGGCGATCATAAAACGTCCAGTACGGAAATCACTTCAACAAAATGTTAGTTTTTTTGCAGATAGAGCAAATATATGCACGTCAAATATACAAACACAAAAGTCAGAACAACAATTATTATTACTTTTTTAACTGTCTATGTATGAAATATACACGTCAGCGCGTGCACACGCTTGCACGTTTATTTCCGGTTGAACTGATAAAAAAATGTTGATTTCGGAAAATTAAAATACGACCCGTTTTTTTTATTTCTGCCCGTTTGTTATTAGATTTCTGATCTTGAAACAAAAAATGACAATCGGCCCGTTTTCTTGTACTTTGGGATTCGAAGTGAAAAACGAATGACCACAGGTACACGGTACCAATGAAACCAAGGTAGCAAGGTACAAATAGAAAATTCCCGTCCGTGTTTTGACTCCCTCCCTCTGCGTCCATTTACATTTTCAGCATTTAGCAGACGCTTTTATCCAAAGCGACTTACACGATGAGCGGAACACGATGAGCAATTGAGGGTTAAGGGCCTTGCTCGGGGACCCAACAGTGGCAACTTGGTGGTGGCGGGGCTTGAACCGGCACCCTTCTGTTTACTAGTCCAGTACCTTAACCACTGAGCTATCACTGGCCCTATTGAACCGGCGTCCACAGAATTGGTCGGGATTTTTCCAGAGTCGTGTTAAAAAGCCGTTGTTCCAGCTGATAAGATCACAGGGGTCACTCTAGTTTAATACCGTTTGTTTTTGAAATGGGGTGTCCGACGAGCTCATGATCAGGTGTCCAAATACTTTTGGCCCTAGTGTACGTTTGTGCATATTTCCTTTGTACACACACACACACACACACACACACACACACACACACACACACACACACACACACACACACACAGGTAATGTGATCGCAGCACCTGTACAAAGGTGACCTGTTCTCATGTCTGGTTAATACCCATCAGGTGAGGCAGTGTGCGCCCGTGTGTATGTTCGGGCCACCGAGTATGAGATTACGGATGTTCTGACTACTGTTTTGGGCATTAGAGTGCTTAATAAGGCAGTGCCAGGCTGAGGTGGCACACAGACGTGGCGTACTGTATTCCAGGTCTGCGTATGCTCGTGATGAAAGTGGCAAAAATCTGGCACAAATTCAGTAGTGAACAGACCGGCCCTGACGTGATGCCGGCATTTTTTTTTGTTTTGTTTCTCGCCATCACTGCTGGGCGTGCCATGCCAAGGTTATCTAACTCTCTACAACAAACAAACAAAGCAGCATGCAAATCCTGCCATTCTGACCTCACAAAAATACAAAAAAAAAAAAACCAAGTAAACAAAACCGAATGCGTTTCATTTGCTCAGGAATAATTCTGATCGGGATGATTTAGTGTGGCGGCCTTTTCGATCGCCAGGATGTGCCCACAGTCTCGCCACGCACTTCGATCACCCTACAGCTACACGTCAGATTCACGCTCCAGACGGCTAACCTACAGACTGAAGTCTCTTTTTATGCCCCTCTGACATGTGTGCAGTACCCGACTGCATCTTACCCACGCCCCCTCTGAGCCGTGGGCCGCAGCCGTATGCATCTTATCACCAACACTTTGATGAGTGCAGTGCAGCTCAGCGTTGTGTACGGAGAGACACACACTGACAGCACTCTTTTCTCATCTCTGTGCAGGCGCCATCAATCAGCCAGCAGAGGTCGTAATTGCACCAGTCATGGGAGAGAGAGACCCCATCCGGCTTAGTCCCGCCCATATCTGAACAACAGGCCGATCGTTGTTCATGGGTTTACTGCCTATAAGCAAAGGGGCAAATTCTTCCCAGAAGCCACATTTTACATGCTCACTTTTAGTTCAATACCCCACTTCTGACACCAAGTGAGCATTACGGGTCTTGCTCAAGAGTCCAAGAGTGACCTTGCGGTTCAGTCCAGTATCCATTTACATTTTTGGCATTTAGCAGATGCTTTTATCCAGTGACCTACAGTAGAGTGACAGAATGCTGTCTAAGCAACTGAGGGTTAAGGGCCTTGCTCAAGGGCCCAACAGGGGTAACCTGGCAGTGGTGGTGCTTCGAACCAGCGACCTTTTGATTACTAGTCCGGTACCTTAACCACTCGGGTACAACTGGCCAAATCGTTAAGCTACAAGACACAGCCAATCATGTCTGTATGTGAACTGCTGGGGATCTGAACCCTGGATTTAATGCTGCACCACCCACACTGAAACGTAAAGCTTGTGAACTGAAGTAACAAAGCGCTGGCTGTACTGAGGGTGTAAAACCTGCTCAGAAGCACTCGGTCCTGAAATACTCGCTTTCTTTTTGTTCAGGATGAACCGCTCATTATCTGCACGCATCAATAACACCGGCACAGAGCCAGACCCGGGCCGCGCCCGCTCCGGCTCATTATCTCTGCCGTCGGTCACGTCAGAGGAGAGCTCGACTGGCATGTGAAGTGGCACACGTCCCACGACCTTTAATAACAGCAGGACGTGTTAGAGAGGCATTCTGACGCACAGCTGTCTGAGATGGCATCGCTGCCAGCATTTATTTATTTATTAGGATTTTAATTCATGACAGGAACGATAGTTACTGCGCACACAAGACCTCACGTGCACGTCTTTGTACTGTGGAAGGAAACCCACACAGACACGGGGAGAACATGCAAACTCCACACAGAAAGGACCCGGACCGCCCCACCTTGCTGCGAGGCGACAGTGCTACCCACTGAGCCACCGTGCTGCCCCAATAAATCGTTTTATAAGAGTACTACAAACAGTGCTGGGGCAGGTGTAGCCTAGTGGTTAAGGTACCGGACTAGTAAGCAGAAAGGTCGCTGGTTCAAGCCCCACCACTGCCAGGCTGCCACTGTTGGGCCCTTGAGCAAGGTCCTTAACTCTCAACTGGAAGTCATAAATAAAATAATAATAATAATAAAAGTGACTGATTAATGGCCAAAAAAAAGGGCGGCTCGGTGGGTAAGTGGGTAGCACTGTCTCCTCACAGCAAGAAGGTCCTGGGTTCGCTTCCCAGGTGGGGCGGTCCGGGTCCTTTCTGTGTGGAGTTTGCATGTTCTCCCCGTGTCCGAGTGGGTTTCCTCCGGGAGCTCCGGTTTCCTCCCACAGTCCAAAGACGTGCAAGTGAGGTGAATTGGAGATACAAAATTGTCCATGACTGTGTTCTATATAAATGTGTGAACTGATGAATCTTGTGTGATGAGTAACTACCGTTCCTGTCATGAATGTAACCAAAGTGTAAAACATGACGTTAAAATCCTAATAAACAAACAAACAAATGGCAAAAATGTAAATATGGAAGCACGGGTGGGTGGCGCAGCAGTAAAACACACTGGCTCACCAGCACAGACATCCCAAACTCGTAAGTTTGAATCTCAGCTCTGCTACCGGCGGGCTGGGCGCCTGTACGGATAACGATTGGCCCGTCTGAGATACAGATACACATCAGTTATTAGACATGACTAGTTTTGTGTTTTCAACACTAGAAGCTGTTTTAAATCAGAATTACTCCACCTTCTGCAGATACATTTTCTCTGAGCGCCCTCTTGTGAATGAATGTGGTATCACACTGGCTTGAGTAGATTTGGGAAAAAAATACAAACCCTATTTCTGAAGAACTTGGGACGTTTTGTAAAATGCAATAAAAAAGAAGAACGTGTATGTTTATGAGCCTGGATTTTTGACCCCCCCCCCCCCCCCCCCTCCATACACACACACACACACACACACACAGACACACAGACACACACAGACACACACAGACACACACAGACACACACAGACACACACACACACACACACACACTTTGATATGTTTGTTGTTTTTATAGTGCCATGTTGTCACATTTGTAAAAGTCATGGCAGGAATCTGTGTTTTATGCCAGCTTTTATTGGTCTTGTATTCTATTTCCCCGGCTGCTCCCGTTAGGGGTCGTCGGTGTATCGTGATCCGCATTATTGATCTGGCACGGTTTTTACGCCGGATGCCCTTCCTCATACGGCCCTCACTATTTAACCGTGCACTACAATGCACTGGTTTATGCATCCTAGCGGCCGGGTACCTACAGGGCAATTCAGTGTCTCCGATTAGCCTGGCTGCATGTTTTTGGACCGTGGGAGGAAACCGGAGCACCCGGAGGAAACCCACGCAGACACGTGGAGAACATGCAAACACTACACAGAAAGGACCCGGACCTTCTTGCTGTGAGGCGACAGTGCTACCCACTTAGCCACCCTTTTATTGGTCTTGTATTATTTATATAAATGTCTTCAATCTTATATTATAGAGGAATTTGAGGATTGTTTCAGTAATCTGTGTCCACTAATAAACGCTTGCAACTCATCCTAAACGCCGCCGCATCACCCCACTGCTGCGTTCTCTTCACCGGCTTCCTGTAGCTGCACTCATTCAGTCTAGAACACTGATGCTCGCCTACAAAGCCAAAAATGGACCAGCCCCGAGCTACCTTCGAGGCCTAATCAAACCCCGCTCTGTACCACTAGTCTCGCTCGACTTGATCCTCCACCCGGAACTCAAGGAAGACGAGCATCAGCATGGAGGCTCTTCTCTGTACCAGCACCCAAGTGGTGGAACGAGCGTCCGCTATCTTTCCGAACATCCGAGTCGCTCACTGTCTTCAAAAGACGAATAAAAACCTTCATCACCTCTTTACTGAGCACTTAAGCTGACCTGTACTTACTTACTAACGATTTTATTCAGCAGATTTATATTCTTGGACTGTTGTCTGGTAAATCAGTAAAGTCTTAAAACCGCCACGTCTGTCTTTGCTGCGACTGATATAGTGAGTGAGACAGGCACGGGCAGAACAGGGTCATTCCTCAGTACATGAGTCAGATCTTAAAACATGTAAACAATAACATTCAGACCTCAGCGCTGCCTCAAAACACACAAACTACTGTGGGTGGGAGGAGAAGAAAGGTTTACCTCAGTGCAGCCCTGCTCTCGTGGTTCCCTGCTGGTCAGTCTTCATGGGTCAGTAAAGAAAAACCTCCTAGATGAAACTCATGGTGTCCTAAAGGAGAAAAGCCAGACAGGAAATATTCATCACTCTTCAGTAAATACTGATCGTATCTTTGAACCAGGTAGATGTGTATAGGTTGGAGCTTGGCAGGCTTATGTATGTGTATGTATATGTGACGCCATTTACACAGTCGTGAATTATGTAGGGTGATAATCATATGTAAAAAAAATCATTAAAGAAATTTAAAAGGAATGATACCTTATTTATTTATTTAAAATATGCTACACTGTGTTTTTAGGCCAGTTTTTTCTAAAAACTTAAGGACTGTTTTCATTTAGATTTGATTAAAGATTTTACACAGTCTCGAGTCATGTCGCTGCTGTAAGTATTTAAAACATTTAGTACGTATATGTTCCATTTATATGGATATATGGCAGGTTTCACACAGTGGATGAGCTCATTATTCCTTTTTGTAAATAATTAACAGCATTGCAGCTTTGAAATCTGCTAAATTAAAAGCACATTGCTCAAGTCTTATGTGGCTCTAACTCAAAACTGATTAGTGTTTTTGTTCAGGTAGGTGTAAACAGCTCAACGATGTTTAATTAATGATGAATCCTGGGCTGCAGATCTTCCCGTGTTTAGAGGTTTGGGAAAAGGGGGGTGTTGATCCCACTGGGATGGTAATGACCTAGTTTCAGCTCAGTAACACAGACTGAACGGAGGGAGGGACGCTTAGAAGACACCCCTCAATAATTCTGCATTAATACTGCTCATTTCTGCACCTTTTAAAATCCCATTTCATTTAAATCCACAGCACGTGTGAACACAATAAGGAATAAATAATACAAGTATTTTTACTACAAAATAGCAAAAGCAGAGAGCCGTAAGCTAATCTATACCTCACAAAGGAAAGGCATCAAAAAAGCAGCAAGTGCACTGCTACTGGTATAACCACATACACTATATGACCAAAAGTATTTGGACACCTTACCATGAACATTTTGGACATCCCTTGTTTGCTTGTTTGTTTTTGTAATGCCACAGCCGGAGTATCACTGTGTTCTGTGCTCGTTTTAGTGCTCTTGTATTACATGTGTACGCTTTCAGTCTTCTACTATTGAGGAATTTGAGGATTGACGGATGCCCCTTAAAATAAAATGAGGTCTACGTGATCTTTTCAGCTACCCACCACTCTTCTGATAAGGCGTCTCACAAGAATTTGAAGTATGTATGTGGAAATTGTGCCCATCCAGTAAAGAGTATTTGTATAACTGGGTACTGATAGTGGTATTCTGGTTAATTCCAGAGCTGTCCAATGGACCACTGGAGTTTTTTTTAATCAAGCTTTTCTTCAGGTCTTTATAGATCTAATGAAAAAAAAACAAAAAACACAACAAACACAGTCATGGACAATTTTGTATCTCCAATTCACCTCACTTGGACGTCTTTGTACTGTGGGAGGAAACCGGAGCTCCCGGTGGAAACCCACACAGACACTCAACACAGAAAGGAACCAGACCTTCTTGCTGTGAGGCGAGTGCTACCCACTGAGCCACCGTGCCACCCCTCCTCCTAGTTATTAGATTTAGGGGGTTCAACTTCACCTAAAGTCCTTTCCTAGCTCAGAACGAGTGCTGCCGTGCATGAATCAAGGTCCATAAATAATGTTTTGACACATTTACATTTTCGGCATTTAGCAGACGCTCTTATCCAGAGCGACGTACAGAAGAGCTTCCACAGTAAACATTTCATTACTCTAGTTTAAGTAGACAACAGTCCAAGAACACAAATCTGCTAAAACCTGTTAGAACCAAAGTTGTTGGTTTTTTTTGTGTGTTTTTTTTGCAAGAAATGAATTAGTATTAGTGAGTGTTGGTAAGTAAGTACAAGTCAGCTTAAGTGTTTAAGTAAAGAGGTGATGAAGGTTTTTAATCGTTTTTTAAAGACAGCGAGAGACTCAGATGTTCGGACAGACAGATGAAGTTCGTTCCACCACTTGGGTGCCAGTACAGAGAAGAACCTTGATGCTGATGCTCATCTTCCTCGAGTCCTGGGTGGAGGATCAAGTCGGGCGAGACTAGTGGCTCGGAGGTTGCGTGGTACAGAGCGGGGTTTGATTAGACCACGAAGGTAACTTGGGGCTGCTCCATTTTTGGCTTTGTAGGCGAGCATCAGTGTTTTAAAGTGAATGTGTGCAGCTACAGGAAGCCAGTGAAGAGAACGCAGCAGTGGGGTGATGTGGAAGTGTTTAGGTTGGTTAAAAAACAAACAGGCAGCTGCATTTTGAATGAGCTGTAAGGTTTAATAGTGGACATGGGAGCACCGAACACAGAGCCCGAACCTCAACCCTATTAAACAGCTTTGTCAGCTATGATTTAAACCTTATCATTTAACATCAAGACGCCCTCCAAAGTCTTGTGGAAGGTTCCCAGATAGGTGGAGGTTTTATTAGCCACAAGAGGGAACAATCTCTGTATTAAGGTCCATTGTTTTTGAATGGGATGCCCAACAAGTTCATGGTCAGGTGTCCAGATACTTTTGGCCATACAATGTGTTCCTTACAAGTGTATGTAATCTTTTGATCTGAACTGAAGCTAGACGGTCATGTACACACACCAGGCTTCTAATTGTAATGCTTGATAGATGCAGTTCGCATAAAATATGATTAAAATAAAATAGACGTTAACTGAGCATCAGTCAGTCACTTATTTTTAGCTGCGACTGTATAAATGACACATCGAGCTAACGTTAGCTGGGTAATCAAAGCTGCCAGACTGTGGATAAACAAATATCTAGATAAAATAAATATTAATTCTGACTAACTAATGAAGAATTACTAAATTTATGACCTAAATATGAATGTTTTAATAAATGATAAGCCATTTTAAGCTAATTCGTTGTGGTCTACTTGCGTCAGCAACATAGCTAGCATTTTCCCTACCCGTTTTCAGGAACGTCCCGCCTCCTGTGCTAGGATTGGTCAGTAGACCACATTCGCCGCATTTCATTCGCTCAAAGATATGTGACACACTTTACAGCCAATGAGCACATGGGATTTGAAAATGGGTAGGAAACACTATGTCAAGCTAGTACACAGGCTACACATGTTTACTTACAATTAAATTAAAAAAATCTTTTAAATGATCACTTACTAATTATCGTTTATATATATATATATAAGCAATAATGTTGTTTCTTTAAAGGTCTCCTTACTCCCAAAACTCCCAAAATTCTAACTAGTAAGTGAAAGCATCCATCCATTTGGAACACAGAGATCTAAGCAGCTGTTCCGCTCGCTATTTAAACAGCACAAACACCCCATTATACACAACAATTCTGCAAATAAATTGACATTACCTGTTCCAGCATGGACATAAATCGTTAACTTGGTGTATTTATTTAAACGTTCCCAATGTTCATGTAGTCGTCCGTACAACACCTTCCTCTTCCTGCGAAACCGATGCGTTTGTCACTTATGAGTCCTCCCACGAACCGAGTCTCAAATTACCTATTGTTAAGTTTAAAGTGCACTAGCTAGTGATCACTACAAACTTTATGTAGTGCACACGTATAGGGCAGATGAACGTATTTGAGATCCAGCCATAGAGGACCTTGAAAATATTCGACAGATGAAGCATCACATCACATACCATATATGTAGATAAAATTAATGTATTAATGATTTTTTAGAAAATATAAACATCAGTTAAAGCCAAATATACGTTTTACTATTTTTAATAGCTTTCACTTAGTTACTAATTTTAATATTAATTGTTTAAAATGTATATATTTATAATGAATTAGAACTGGTTAGAATGGTTAGAACTTTAAGGTCATTTGATAAGCTATTCCATTCCAGTGTGTGTTTGGGTATTAAGTATTAGAAGTATTGCACTAGTGTTTATTTATTTCTTTATTAGGATCTTAACGTCATGTTTTACAAACTGGTTACATTCATGACAGGACAGGTAGTTACTGGTTACACAAGATTCATCAGTTCACAAGTTTAATATCAAACACAGTCATGGACAATTTTGCATCTCCAATTATTCTGACTGCACGTCTTTGGCTCTTTGGACTGTGGGAGGAAACCGGAGCTCCTGGAGGAAACCCACACAGACACGGAAAGAACATGCAAACTCCACCTGGGGATCGAACCCAGGACCTTCTTGCTGTGAGGTGACAGTGCTACCCACTAAGCCACTGGAATTGCACTAATGAGATGATAACATAGTTATATACATATACTGTATAATAAATAGTTATAGTTACAATACAAACTTACTTGCCTCAAGATGAAAGTTTCTATAAGTAGACTTGAAAGGGACACACAGATTTGTTAATTATTTATCTACATTTTTAAGGTACATTCTTCTGTATCAGGAATTTGAGTTTGTTTTTAATAACTTTATAATTCTATAAAACTAAAGACAGAAAGAAACTGTTATGCTGTGTTGATAATCAGATAAAACAGGTCTGCCATTAATTTAAATCAGTTGGATTCACAAGTTCATTTAAGTATAAATAATACAACCATAAATTATAAACACACAAATAACCCTGTCCTCAGTCAAGCAAGCTTAAATCATCTTGAACTTAAAAGTTGCAGTCACAAAAGAGGTCCCTGCTTAAAGCTTGTTGCTGCTCACACTAAAAAGTGAGGAGTTTAAACCCAGCAAACACCGTCCCCACTGTTTAGCATGCTGGTGGAGGTATTTTGATCTTGGGCTGTTTTACCACCAGTCTTATAACTCTTATAACTTACAACAGTCTTACAACTCTTATATTGCAGAAGGTGAATCAGAAAAAATGAGATTATTTCAAAATATCTTAACTTTGGATGCAATCCGGGTCAATTTGCTAAAAAATGGCTGATTAAGAAACATATAACCAGATATTAGATGTGCTGTGTGTTAATTGATTTTTACAGCAGATTCGATCATAATTTTTGAAAATAACTAAAATCCTACATCTGCCCTGACATGCAAATTCTACACACGTGCATGTAGCCTGTTCACATGAACTCAATGTTTTATTAATGAAACAAACTTCTACACTAAAACACAGATATACATGATCATGGGCTAAACTACTACATTTGTAGCAAGAGGGAAACAGTGTGAATGTAAATGCTGTTAATTTGCCCAGTTAAAGGGGGTGTGTCTGTTCCCACCACACCCAGCGGCAGAACCATTCTCACCACTCAGGTCTGATTAGTGCTGCAAATACCTACAGAATAAGAACAGAGCTGATCAATACAGAGGAATCACATAAAGTCAGCTGCGTTTTAACTGCCTGTAAACATTAACTAGAACCTCGACGCTTCTACTCTCAGCTCAGGGTTACAAATCTATCACCTTTTTAAAGCTGGAAAAGAGCAGAATCTCAGGTAAGTCATTTAAAAGGTGCTTTTATAATAATAATAATAACAATAATAATAATACGTAGTACAATTTATTATAGAGTGCAAAGTTTCCAAGTTCTGATTTGAATTAGATTTTTAATTAAAACTAAAAATCAATGTTTTAATGTATTATTTGTTATATTTTTATGTGCAACTATTTTAGTTTTAGTAATTTTCTTTTGCTTTTATTTCAGTTTTAGTATTTTTTATTTGCTTTTATTTCTAATTTTTATTTGCAAGTATTTAAATTTTAGTATTTTTTTAGTATTTTAGTATTTTTTATTTGCTTTTATTTCTAATTTTTATTTGCAAGTATTTTAATTTTAGTATTTTTCATTTACAAGTGTTTTAGTTTTAGTAATTTTTATTTACAAGTATTTTAATTTGAGTGATTTTTAGTTACAAGTATTTTAGTTTTAGTAATTTTTATTTGCAAGCACTTTAGTTTTAGTAATTTTTATTTGCAAGCACTTTAGTTTTAGTAATTTTTATTTGCAAGCACTTTAGTTTTAGTAATTTTTATTTGCAAGCACTTTAGTTTCAGTAATTTTTATTTGCAAGTATTTTAGTTTAGTTTTAGTAATCAGTTGGTGGGCACGAATGTCCTATATACATTACAAAAGTAAAAAAAAAAACATTCTGGCTGAATGAAGGACAATAAAACTTTATTGTTGCACCCACTGTACTAATCTGCTGGTTTTTGTTTACAGGATGTACCTGGATTTTAAGCTCATCTACTTGTGTTTAATGGTTATTTCATCCACACACTCATCACTCGCTCATTCACATAAGAATGAATCTGTACGGCCGGTTGATAGCTCTGAGCCATTAAACGAGGCATTTGCAGAGCAGGTAAGAACAATAAAGCTGATCATGTGACTTTTATTATTCAGAATCATACCAGACCATAAAGTTTAGATTTATTTTATGGAGAAATAAAAACACATTTGATTTTGAGCTTAATCATTAATTCACTCTGATGATCTGGATCATGATTACTGAGAACCGATCACGACTGTTTGGGTTGCAGGGCTACTACCTGCAGCGTCTATTCCTCGAGTACGGGATCAACGGGACTCTGACTTATGAAGGTCTGCAGAAGTTACTGGGGAGTCTGGGACTGGGTGAGGTCAGCGTACTGGAGATCAGACATGGTGGGGTGAAGCATTCCTCACCCAGTCCAGTTCATATTCACCCACCAGTAAACACAGATCGTCATCCTCACCAGCACACAGGAAACAAGTAAGAGATACACATACATACACATACACACCTATACACAACCACATAAACACATGCACACACAAACATATACACACACACATATACACACAAATACACATACATACACATACACACCTATACACAACCACATAAACACATGCACACACAAACATATACACACACACATATACACACAAATACACATACATACACATACACACCTATACACAACCACATAAACACATGCACACACAAACATATACACACACACATATACACACAAATACACATACACATATATACACAAATACACACACCTATACACACAAATACACATACATACACATACACACCTATACACAACCACATAAACACATGCACACACAAACATATACACACACACATATACACACAAATACACATACACATATATACACAAATACACACACATATACACACAAATACACATACATACACATACACACCTATACACAACCACATAAACACATGCACACACAAACATATACACACACACATATACACACAAATACACATAC